>NC_049982.1:12556516-12616305 GCF_000003815.2 Branchiostoma floridae
ACTGTCAGCGACCACCAGATGACAGAAAACGTAGCTGCGAGTAGCTCTAAGGCTTAACGATTTCTGTTATTACAACAATCTGTTACCATCTTTAATGTTATCTATCATTGTGTGATGATAATAGTGATCACCTGTTACGGGCCGTATGTTCAATAAAGTTCCTTCCCTGCTATCTCCATCACCGCACAAGCGTAGCTAAAGTCAGTTAAAGTCTGGCGCAGTTGGTGGGTCCGTCCGTCAGTCATGGTAATGGTCCTCTCCATCTCTTCATCAACAACTAGTAGTTCATATCGCGGAGTGGTAGTCATTAGTTCCGCCCCATAACCGCCTACAATGGGCTTTCTCCCTCCGCCGTCCGGGATCTGACCCCTGTGCTCCGCGATGATTCACACCGGCCACCAGCCGCGCACGCCGCGCAGACTTCAATTTGCCAGGACTCTTTTAATAGCCCATTTTTGTCCACTTTTTACCGCAGCCTTTTATCGTCTTCTTTTCTGGCGTTTGGACAGTAATACCCGCCATGATCTGGAGGGCTTATCAGGCGATGCGAGGCTCTTGGGGCGTGTGTTCCATTTCCACGGCCCGCAGTCGGCCGTGCTGGTGTTTTACCAGCGATCTGACACGGGGTAAATGGACACACTGCATTGCTTTTAAAGACTTAAAGGTATAACGATTTCTCTGGTCGCACAAGGTGGCCATAACTACTTGGATTAGAGTGCAAGTTTGATAGGAGAAGTTTTCAGTCAACAATCAAGTTCAGGGACCTACACTGGTGCGTCTAACCTACCAGGAACTTACGTGGGCAAAACTACATTGACACGTCCGACAAAAGTCGACGGGAAATATTTAATTTTCACCCAACCTCTCCGGTTTCTTGACAACCACGTTCACTCCTTTTGGTGAAACTGATATATACATTAATAAATGAAATAGAACGGAGATCTTCAGAAGTTAAGAGATCTGTACATCAAAGGGACGCAAACGACGCCAGACCTAAATCCCTCTCTTTGAAATTTAATCTTGAAGATATCGTCTATGTTCTTTATCAGTCCACTTTTCGCCTTTTTGTTCCATAAACTGTCACTCGATCTACTTCTCATCTGGAGTATACGAGGGTAGAGACAGTATAAACCTGCATGGTGGAAGACCGAGGATTACACAGATGCCTTGTCGACGCCAGACAGTATCGGTTCGAAATCGGTTTGAAAGGTGTGTGTAACAAAGGTTTTCAAACCAGGACAAGGCAAATATGACATGCTTTTCGGGCGATTTTGGTCCCTGCAAAAGACAAAATGGTACTTTGAAATATGTTGAGACAACCACACACACGCACACACACCTGTGATTGTTAAACAGGAAGTTTTTACGCGCCACTCCATGCAGTATTGCGTCATCATACCACACCACCTCAATATGCAAACCAAAGAAACATTCGATATCGACACACAAAATAAGACAGAAAATCATCCAAGTTCTGTATACAACCCGTCATTTTTCTCCACTCTGCGAACTTCCTTCCCTTCCCAGCTAGATGCCCCCCGCCGAGTCCATTATAAACGGTACGAATATACCGCAATTTCTGCGCGTCTTCCCGCTGCAGTGATGGAGTAGCCGCACCCGCCGTGGTTGGGTGCCTGCCTCCCAAATAAACATGTAGATTAGAAAAAGGGTTGACAAATCTCGACGTCGTCAAGTGAGTTCGCAACAGCGAGTTAATGAAGATTTTACGCAAGTGCCGTCTAATGAAATGGAAAATTCTCTCGTTAATTAAGCCATCCATTCCTCCATCAGCGTGAGGGTGCCTCCTGTGTATCCCCCGGCGTGCGTTCTTGTCTATACTAATAAAGTTTCTTAACAGTGTGCCGCTGAAAGTAAGTACTTAAGACTAGCAAACACCGTCACGCGATGGATCATTTCTAAAATCTGAACCAAAAACCGATTTACAATTATACAAAAACGTCCGAATTCCAACTAACACTAGATCTCTAACAGCATATATGTACAGGACGTACATGTGTACTATATACAATAAACACGTGGATAGATTTATTCATATAGAATGACTTTCAACGCCATAATTGCTCTACTGTGTCTCTAATTTGAAGAAGGATGGGTTCTAATATCCGTGAATTCACGTCAACTGTCTCTGGTGTATGTAGAAAGCACCCCCCCCCCCCCGAACCACGCCCAGACCCGAGCTAGTTCTTTTTACAAGCGGTAATGAAAGCAGCTGACAGAAGATATTGATGAAGAAGACGACTAGAGGAGTAAAATAAATGCATCCATTCAAGCAAATCCCAGAGCCCTCATTTCGGCCCGACCATTCGCCATTCCTTGTCCGGCGATATTGACTGGGAAATGAAAATAAATCGATTCCATCCCTTCTCTTGACAACTATGAATGATCTCGAACGGTTATTTTCGGCGCAGAAAGTTTCAATATTGCTGACCCCATAAACTTCTCGCTACTGCGCGGACCCGTCTGATATTTTGAAGAAATATCAATTAATTTTCATCGTCGCCGATCTGCTAAAGGGCGCCGGGAGACCAACCGACAAGCGGTAAACGCTCTAAATCCGGACAGTTAAGGACGCCTCTCCAAATGTCGCGGCATACCATTATTTATGAAGGATTCGTCCCCCAATCGGAACTTCATCAACAAAGCTGTCATCTACCCGGCGTTATCAGTAATCCCGCGCGTTATTCCAGTCATTAATTGCACTTTTGTTTCGGTGATCAAATATATCGTACCAAGTGACAAAAAGCGGGAATCTTTGCTAAGATTCGAATCGAAGCCGGACCACTGTCTCTCCCGAGCTTTTTCCCCCAATTGAAGTCTTTGTGCGTCCATGATCGCGCTGGCACCTCCACAATTAATAGCCTGTTTTATGAATCGATGGCTCATTTTGTAGCAGAATCTCTAGTGTCAGATTAAGAGAGAAGAGCGCTGAATAAGGCGATCCCAGCCATCCATCAGAGCCCGGCGGCGCGGCGTGTTCCCTTCATTGCCATGCACAGCCTGGCGGGGCGCCACTATTCGACTGGAAACCGCGTCTCTCTACCCATAAATATCCTTCCCTTGTACACCGTACATCTCCCGTTCAGCTCTTTTGTGCAAGTTATTTCTCCCATACACAGAATCAGTTGATATCATTTACTTTCATACCTGGAAAAGCAACCGTTCAGATAAAGATGAATTATTTTACTACCTTTGTGTAGAAAAATCATTTAATGCAAATAAGGCCATGCTGATTTGATTATTTGGATGACATCCACGCGCGCTTCAATTTTTGGCCGCCCCCCCCCCCCCCCCTCCCCTCAAAGTTTACCACCATGCTGTAAACCGTACAAAGCGGTTGTAAAATGAGCAAATATGTACCGAAGTTTACCACCATGCTGTAAACCGTACAAAGCGGTTGTAAAATGAGCAAATATGTACCGTAAATATGTACCGTAGATTTAAAAAAAAACATTTCGGAAAACAGTTGCTAATGTCATCGAATGACAACATCAATTCCAAGGTCAAAGAAGATGTGAAATGGAAAATTGACGAATCTATTGTGCAGTATCCCATACATCAATGTTTTTGGTCATTTGTTCATGGGGGGGCTTTTATATTCGCATCAGTTGTAATGTTCCCCAAGAATGTAATCAATACAATCAAATCAACGTGCACTAACCTAGACAAAAAGGAAAGAATTGCGAATGAGAATGAAAGAGGAAGGAAAGAAAGAAGAAAGAAATGAACTAAGACTAAAACAATACTTCTCAACGAAATTCTAACAAAATTGTGTTGACATGAAGGAAGAAAATACAAGAGATAAACTGAAGGAAGAAGATACAAAGAATGAGAATGTGGTGATAATTGTTGTGATCTAAACGAAATCACACACTGCCTAGGTGAACAGAAGAGTTCTTCTGTAGCCTTGCGTTATAAGGTAGATGTAATTTGACATATTCTCGGTGAAATGTGTGCAGTAATGAGGCGACGCGGGGAAAACCGATGGATTACTGTGTCTTTGTTCGACGTGATTAAAACATTCATCTGCCTTCTCCTAAGCATTGTTGCACGCTGTGACGGCTTCCATTCCCCATACGGCCCATGCCGTGCTGATACCACAGACAAATCATTCTCGTCTTGGTTCTCGCGTCTTTAGTGCGTACTTAGTCTTACATTAAGTGCACCACCTGCAAGGGCTACTACCGCCCTGTGGAGTGGAAAGTAGCAAAGCTGATTTTAGAGAGTAGAAACGGGATAGTTGGACCAGTTAATATGCTCCCATCGTGAAAAATAATGAATGCTGACTTTGAAAAACGAGAGAGCAACCAAGAACGATGGATCGATAGCTCTTATGTATATGTAGAAGCAGAGTATATAATGTTGTACCGCAGTTTTTGTCCTCAAAAAATCCTTTCCTCCTGTGAACATATCTACGATGTAAGCGAACTATGAATAAATGCAGCACATACGATGGCACTAGCGTACTAAAATTGTCGTTTCGTTTAGAGTTAGTCTTAAGACTAGTGTAAACACATTCTATACTGTTCTAAACTATACTCTATTTGTTTGCTTGTCTCCTTTCGGGCATTAATTTGCAATAAACTATCAATTGCTGTGGAGGACATTTTACAACGGATATACTAAATCTTTGTTTTCGTTCCAATAAAATACTGTCTGATACAAAAGAAATATTGGACATAACGTCGTAACGTCCTGCAGTTCAATGCGAAATCAATGATGTCATAAAATGAAATAAAATTTTACGGAACTTATCTTTTGATTTCAATGAATCACCCAATTGGATATGTCCATTTGTGTGTATTGTATACTCTTAAATTTCGCTAACAAATATAGTCTTGTGACTTTGTTTGTACGTTCTAAAGATAGCGCGTATCGATCTTCCAGTATCCACCAAAGGCGTTGTGATGTAGTCCGGTAGGGAGAATTAGTGGAGCTAATGAATCAATTTGTTCTCATCTTCCCGCGCGACGCAAGGCAGCTTGCAGACGATAATCGCCATCTTCCCGGTACTGTGACAAACGTGGAAGACGTGAGGTATAACGAGGACGCCATAGAACAATTTTATACTATGAGAACAAAACAGGAAGGCAAGGCCAAAAAGAGAACAACAATAACAACTCTAAACTATGTTTTCTATAGATCTAAAACAGACGATTTCCGTCACTGTAGTAGCGCCACCCACTCAGAGCTAAGTGTGTAAGGGCGTCCGAAACTGTTTCAAAGATGAGTAATGCGCACTCTGGACAGACGTTTCGTCGATAACCGTCCATGTTACTGGATGGCAGAGGATTTGTTACAATACCAGCTCACATATTTATATATGAGCATTTTGCACATATATCATCAGTTTATTGACACCTAAATACCCATTACGTGTTAGATTGTAATGTTTACAACTCAGTCATATGCATGAACTAAACACAGCTTTGGCAAGGGAGCAATTCCATCACGCTGATTTCTATATTGAATATAGCAAACATGCTATTTATCTCAATCAGGAAACCAAAACATCATATCTAAAATGACTGCATGTTTGAATTGTTCCCTAGATGTTGAAAGAAACGGATGTTGGAAAAGAGAGCACAGTTAGACTTAATGTTGGATGGGATCGATGCTGACCGGTGCCTAGGGTGTTGTTTTTATTAAGATTCTCTTTCAGTTCCGCCGCGTCAATAGTTCCTACGGAAGAGTGATCGCTCATGTTGTCACTCGATGTTTTACAGGGACGATTTCTCCAGATTTGCCGATGGCCTGACCTCTTGATTGAATCGTCTGTGGGTCAGAGTTAGTCTGGCATCGTTAGTAAACAGTGGTCGGCAATTGTTTGGAACTTTGTGTAACAATTAAGTGATACTACAACATCTTGACATGATGAAAACTTGATTGTAAATCTGTCTTACCTACAACGTTTATTGTCTTTCTTTTAATTCATCTACTTTCCTTTTCTTTGTGAACTCAACATCTCGGAAACGTGGCCTGTTTGACACAAGTGCTGTACGCGCCTGCCTTGTCATTTGAAGCAGGCCTTTCCCCCTTCCCTCTAGCCGCCAAGTCTGTGATGACTTCTACCCAGTACATCAACCCAGTCATCCTCTCTCTGAATTATCCCCCTTGAAAACTTAATATACTGTATTGAAAGCTGTAACACCTATGATAAATTACAGCGCTCCGTATGAAGCGGCTCAATACAGTTGCAACCGCACAGATCTGACGCGTTCCATTTGTCTTCATTTAGAAATTGAGGAGTGCAACAATATTTCCTCACGTAGCAGACTCTGTCTTGTTCGGCCTAAATCCCCCAGCGGCACATCCAGAAAAGTGGTAGTGGTGAATCTTACATGTACAGAAGTATTTGACCGACCTAAACGTAGACGTGAGCGGTGAACGCATATGGTATGTTCAACTTAATGGATCCATTTTGGCTAGGTTTGGTACAGGAACATTAATAAGAAACAAGCATTATTGGACGTTGAGAAGAACGAGGGGCATGTATATCTTGCCTGAAACATACGTGGTTTGATAACCATGTCATGGATTTGACCAATTCGCTCGCCCGTTTTCATGCTAATCCTTTTGAAAGGAACGAAATAAAATTCAAATTGTGTCCACATGTGATAGGTTCCTATCGGTATAGGCATGCACGGAATCAGTAGTAAGAGATGTGCACAAATAACTCAGAGAAATACCCACAAAATTTCAGCGATAACCTGTCAATATTTAAAAAAAATTAAGAGAACGTTTTAAGTTTCCACTTTAGTAACTAATGCATGTACCATTTGTAAAGCCTTGTCTTTTTTGCGAACTTGTTAGATAATCTTTTTGAAAGTGTTTATTATTTTGCTACAGATATAACTTCCCTGTCCTGTAGGTACAGAAAGATGAATAAAGTAGATTTTCCTCGGTGCTGAGAAGTTGTATCCGCCGGTGTGTTCCCACTGTAGTATGATGGAAGCGAGGAGAGATGACCGCCGACGTCTTAATTGAAGCAGCCGTGAAAAAGATATAGGAAGCAGTTGAAGTAGTTGAGTTGGCTTATGCACACTCTTTCATCTCTCGTTTATGTCCCGGAACTCATTTTGTAGCATCAAGAACACGGTTTTATCCGTCTGCGAGAGAAGGCCATCACAATATAAAACCGCAGAGGGATTTTCCGGCCGTTTCATTTGCGTGATAAACGCGTGAAATCTTGATATAGTTGTCGTGGGCGGGAGGTTTTTACGGCGAACAGCGTGCCGCCGGCTCACAACTCCACAAACGTTCTCATTTGTGGAAAGGGAACAGTAAATGTGACAAGCTTCCATCTGTAAAAGATCGGGCAAGTTTTCGCGGCTAACAATCAGTCAGTGACGCCACGAACACACACACACACACACACACACACACACACACACACACACACACACACACACACACACACACACACACACACTCATGCAGACACACACACACACACACACACAAACACACGCACATACAAACACCTACATACACGTACGTAGAGACAGAAATACAGATAGAGACAGAAGTAGATTGATAGAGGGAGAGAGAGAAACTCAAAAAGAGAGAAATAGAACTCATCAGTCACGGCATGAGTTCTTCAAATAGGATTCTATCAAGTAGGATTTCATAAACGGCGTTTTTCTTTTTTGGGCTGCGTCTGTAATGAAATGGAAATAATGAAAAAAAAACATTTTTCGTCGTACAGGAGTCGGTTAGAATATTGTCATACTATTCATAGAGGTTACGTACTGTCTAGACATGAAGTAATATAGGACGAGTGGTCAGATTTCTTCACATGTCATTGTTGGACCTAGAGGTTTAACTGTGTCGTTAAAGATTTGTTTTGATCGCTTGGAAAATTTGTCAATTATCCCAAGCAAAAATAAGCTTCTCAAGTTCTGTATGTTTTTGTAGAAGGTTTTCCGATCCTATTGTAGACATCACACTTAAGTGAAATTATTTTACATCACAGTTTCTTGACGTTTATTATGTCCTAAACGATCTTTCCTCGCTCAGCAAGGACCCGGCTGCCAATGCGTTTTCAAGGGAACTTTGAAACACTCACGGATTTTTATGAAGTCAGTACTCCTGTGTCAAGCGCACAGATTAAGATTTATGACTTACTCTTGGGTGCCCATGTATCATCTTTACGATATGACCTTGTAGCAAGTTGAGAAAAACACAAAGTTCTGGATGATGGGAGTGGACACAATCTCATCCCCAGAAAACTAAAGAAATGCATCATCTTACTCTTCAGGAAGGTAGCAATATGCTTTTTCGCCCGTGGGGTTAAAATTAAGATGAAAGCCGCCCGAACTGTTCTTATTTCCCTTGAGGGAAGAAAGAGTTGTGCTAATTGACGTTCCACACCCCCAAGGAAAATTCCCCTACACAGGAGGGTACACCTAGGTTAACGGAAGACTAGGTTAAGTGATATTTTCCAGTGCATGGCCTAAAGTGTAATTGCTAAATGGACGCTGTGTTAACAACACTTAGTACGGTCAGAAAAAGTCAAAGATGACTTCCTGTTTAATGGATATAAAGTTTTGCTTATATCTTACACTATGATGAACAGGATGTTCCCTGATAACCCCACACCATACGGTAGATCGTCGGAAAGTTTTTTCGGTCTTTAAAAGTTCAACAAGCTCAGTTTGTCGCTCAAATGTTAACATGTTGACGAAGGAAAAGTTGGTAACAAAGCTTGCACGACTTGCTCTGCTTTTCCAGTGCATCTCATAAAGTTTATACTTATGCTCTGATTATTCCGCGGAACTGGCAAGTTTTTACTACATCACATCTTAGCCAATGAGCTTTGGTAAATAGAAAATCGTCGATGGCAGATACCTGGTAAAAAGGTACATATGACAGCGATTACTTTGAGGTACCGACACATCGTTTGAGGGCCAAGGGGAAGATAGGAATAACACAATAATTGAAAAGGGATAATATTGAAGACATCATCGTTCAATTTCATGACAAAGTTGACCCAAAGAAATCACACAATATCTATCGCAAGAAATTCGGTTACCTTTGAAACGAACCGACAATTAACACGATCCAACACACGTTCCACTGGTACAATCTATGTCCCGAATTGTACATTAATTTTTACCTTGTTGTGTTCAGTGGGTGTTTTTCGCGGTTAGGTTGAGTTCAGGGCGACTTACAGCCGAGTGTACTGTCTAAATTGTCACGATGATATCCTTCACATTTAAGACATTCCCAAGGAGCTTGTGAGACGCCTACACCTTTACCTCCACAGACAACAGCGCAGAATGATATCTTAATCATAGAGGGTCATCTGAGATGGACTTTTAAGGACACAAACAGCAATCCATGCCCTTTGATTGCGGTTTGCATACATTAATGTTGACGAAATATGGTACAGACATTTGACATGGAGCAACATATAGGCAAATGGCATACGCGTTACATCAATATAATACTGGCCCTCCTTTGATCAGCTGTTTCCACATATTCTCTCGCACTAATAGTTATCTACAATTACTCAGTGCACAAAATACATTTCTTTTTACAGAAGGACTCATATGCCCCCCCCTGGAACTATGGAATGCGTCAAAATGCATTCCCAGATTTAAGGTTCAGAAAAAAAACGCCCAGCCTTCGTGGTGAAACCAATACCCGGTTTTGTTCCCTCCCAAACCAAAGCAAGACTTTTTGAAGTCCCCCCCCCCCCCCCCCCAATTTCAAACGGCCTCTCTCCAGAAGTCCTGTTTTGCCTCTGGTGCCGAATTTCAACCCTCGCCGCCGGTAATTAACAGTGTCAAAACAGCCCCTCCCGACAGAAACCCGCTTCTCTGAAGCCAATCCAAGAATCAACGTCAAAATTAAGTTGAATTGAGCCAATGAGCCCCGGCCTCTTTCTATCCGAGCCCTTTTCGCCTGTTTTGAATTTGGCCAACCTACCGACAAGGACGCTTGTTTTGAAAACAGGAAAGTAAATCTACGGTCTAATGAAGAGCTCAGCTTGAGAGCTAAGTTGGAACGTCCGAAGTGCCCTGGGAATGAGAACTAATGGGCCCTGAGCTTGTTTTTGTCTGATGACTAGGTGGTCCTATTTTTTCCAGGGAATTCGGGGTAAGAGAAGCTAAAACCAAGAGCTTTGTGATAATAGGAGATCCAGGCAGCGTCTATGACGTGGGACAAGAAAAGTGCATGGAGAGTGGCCTTGGCTTTTTTATTTTTTTTACGTGTAAATGTTTACACTATTTGTGTATGATATGTACTGAAGTCTCAAAGTAGGCTAGATTGGAGTAAATGGCATACCGTGCTCATTTTACGACTTTTGTTTTTGCAATTATGTGAACAATATCTACCTGTTAACGTCGTTGTATTGTGCATCGTATATCAAGATGATGTTCAGTTTGTAATAATTGACTCTTGCAGAATAGTATCGGGAAGCTCTAACTATTAACAGAGAGCAGCATAAGACACAAACAAACAAACAACAAAAAACAAACAAGTGGGGTGATAGATAGAAGTGAAGAGCGTATCCCAAATAGCATGTAGGAAAGTTGTACTTTTCGTCGACTATAACTTGCAAACAGTTCATTGTGATAACGACTAAAACAGCATGTGACCGGTAACTTGCTTAGGTCTAGCAAAACATGATGTGTTTCCGGTTCCAGTTATGACTACTTGTTAAGTTGCGTCATTATTCTAGGTAATGTAATCAACACTGAAATTGATGTGTTCCTCAAGGTGGGGTCACACCTGCGTATGTATTCAAGTCCGTATGAGGCGCGCATGGGAGTATTTGCCTCCACCAGGCCCCTCAGGTCGTTGGAAAAATAATAGAAATTGGACAAACGTAAACAGGTAATATGTCAGACGAGTTAGCTGGGTCGCTAACCATACTTCTCGGTCAGTTAACTGTATCTATATTTGTACTATTTTCCCCGCCACCTGTGGAGCCTGGTAGAGACTAAGAGCTTCATACGCACCTCAAACGGACTTGAATATATACGCATGTGTGACCCCACCTTCACGTTAGTAAGCTGAAGGAACACCTACATGTATGGTGAATATCATTATCAACGTACATCTATGCTAATGTACTTGTATATCCACGTAGAAAGTCGACAGTTGTTGAGGGTACGGTTCAAATTGTACTGTAATGTAAGTCTTTTTCATCTTTCAAAAAGCTATTGAGATGCCGTATGAGAACCTATGTATAGAAAGGTTTTGTTTGTGCACAACAGGGAAGCATGGAGGTGTGTGTATACTATACAGATATTGGCTTCAAATATCTTACAACTGTGTGATCAACATTCAGACATGCAAATATTTGTATCATGGCTGAGTTGTAGACTGCATACCTAGTTTTGCAACTTTGACTATGAAAATAGGTTTTCTGGATAGGTAGAAAATATGTCATTTATAGGTATGGAATTCTAAACGCAAACAGAAGACAGCATATGTTTACCAAATAGTTGACATACTGCAAAAAAAAAAAAAAACGTATCAAGCAAGTCAGTGTTCAAAATACCCTGCGGAAAGAGCACTTTGTATCTAGAATCCTTATAATCAGGAAGCATCGGCGCTCTTTTGTTGTGGTTACGACGCGAAACTTATTGTCTTTGAACAGACGATCTTCGTAAATGATTTTATCACTTCATCGATTTGGGGAGGAGAATTTGTGCGCGAGGGGCGTTTGAGATAAACACAAGACCACCTGGACTGACACAATCTTTGTCATCATCTCTTTGACTATTCCTGAGAAAGGGGCTGACCGAATTATTTTTTTAAGTATCGAAACAAAACACAATATATCAATGATGTTCTTGTGTGGTATGACCACAATGAAAGTTGACAAGAAATGAGTTTTAATGGCAATACTGTACAATATAGCTAAATCCTACCTTATTGTGCTTTGTCAGAATTGCCCTTAATTAGCCCATTTGTCTCACGAAACTTCACCTGTATGTGCCAGATCAGACAAGATACGCGCTAAAAGGACGACGAAAATTCCCTGGGGCGGCGGGAGTGATAACAGAAGACGGACGAGCCTGAAAGTTCCCTCCCACCTGTCGTGCCATCCCAGTAAACAGTCCACCCCCTCCCCACTCCGTCAATCATCCATGCATGCCGGTTCTTTTTGATCTGACGTACCTTTCAACAAAACTGTAATTTTTCTTAAACACAATTAGGCTCAGGCTGTATCTGCACAAGACATCACGACTCCCGAGCCTTTAAATGAATTGTCATAAAATTTTCTCGGTTAGAGGGCTCTTGTTTCAGATAGTTGCGAGTGATATATGCAACCTTTTATTGACCTCAGTTCTTCCACTCAACTCGCGGTCTATACTTCTTGCTAATAAAATGCAGGAGATAATTCTACTTTTCTGTAAAGCTTGGTGATAAACAGAAATGAATTCCCTATCTCATTGCACGCGCGATCTGACATCTACACCATACATATGAAAACGAAGAGGAAATGTTTTCAGTAGTCCATATTTAGGAATTCATGACAGACGATGCTTGCTTGAGTAATTTGTCAAAAGTTATCAGCTACATTCCACCAAGCTTTTAACACAACATAGTTCGAAAATTGTGTTCCTAGATATAAAATAAAGTTTAAAGTTGTTATGATCAATGTATGAATACCAAAAAAGAGAAAGAAAACCCTTTTGAAAACCAAAATACTGGTCATTGGTGGCATCAGTAGAAGTGATAAGGAGAAATTTATTGTTGTTGATGTGTAAAGGGCATCACACGGGTTCTTAATGCTGTGTCTTTAAAGTAAGGGTCTCGCCCTTTCATAAAAGTGCTGGCGGATTATAGATCTGTGTGCCCCGTGTCACTTCTCAGGCGACACTTCTGTCACTTAGAACCTGTGATAACATCGTTAGGCTGGGCAGGTCGTCTCTTCTTAAGTACATCTACGCAATGGTCTCTCCTTTTTGTACGCGGGCTTTACTTTCAATTTCCCGAATTACAACAGAGGACTGGTACAAATTAGGCAACTTTTGTTTGATTTATGACCGTCTGGGTGCGACCTGTTTCGCCAGGATAACTGTGTGGAATCCCATAGTCCTTTGCGCGCCGAAGAACTTCAGTGGTTCAATAGTTCAAGTTTGCGTACATTTCTTTTTACTCGCCGTCTTTGTTTTTACTTCAAATTTACAAAGACGTCGTGCCTTAATTGCACAAGGAGATGTTTAAAGATGTTTTGCGATTTCTTTTCTGACAAAGTGTTTAACAAAGTGTTATAGCGACTAGCTCTTTATCCGTTTGAATAGTTGACTTTTCTGTGGTTAGATTGCGTCACGACAGAAGCATCTATAACTGCCATGCCCCCCGGAATTCACCTACATGTTTTGGGTTCATGGCAAATGTAAATATTTGGATTCATATTAAACAAGAATTGGCTGCTAGAGTACCGCAATAAAACGAATCTGTCAACCGAACGATAAAAGAGATTCCCGACAATGAAGCTAAATAAATGGTGACGATGGAAAATGAACGGAAAGCTTAAACAGTGACGTGACGATGACGTGCCCGGGAAACAAACCCGCGACCCTTGGTTGAAGGCGCCCAGCTGCCGCCGTGAGATGCACCCCTCTCAGTTGTCTTCCTTGCGGTCTTTGCATCTTGTCAGGCGGCGGGCCTGACAGCCATTAAGCAGGCGAGCGCTCAGGCGAGTGATGCCTTTTGAAAGATGCTTCTAGTTAATGCTCTATTTGATTGCGCCTATTCTTCAATATTGCCGGCTTTACGACAATTTACTGGCCCGCGTTAATAGACTGAACCCAGCGTAGACATGCCGCGGAGTGATGGCGTGATAAAGGCAGAGTTTTGCCCATTATAGTTCAAGTTGGGCATATTTCTGGGAGTCGTGTATTCCAAGCCCATCCGGTGTAAGAGATGAAACCCTATCTGCAAGGTTACCACTGTGAGATGTAAACCACATCCTTTCAGGCGTATTTCGCTCTGCTTATATTTATGGCTGCATACCAGACACAACTTTTCTGAAGGCGTTCCGATCGCCGGATGATAAGTAGCCGCGGCGACGCCACGGATAATTTTACCTGACAGAGTGGCTAGCGTGGCCGGGCTTGGCTGCACCCCCTATCTTTCCCCTAACGCGCTGTAGCAGAAAAGTTGACGAAGCACCGGCGCCAGCCCCAATTTTGGGTGGCAATGCTCTCCTTTCATCTCACCTACCGCACAATCGGCAACCATTTGAAACATTTCGACCCGGAGTCTGAGCGTTTTGACCCTCCCCTAAGTTGGCAACACTGTCAGAAAGACCGGCACGGAACGGACTGTAATAGTTTGAAGTACGCCAACGCATAAAGTGGGGATAAACGCGCTGCATTGTTTGTAAAAGTTTTCCTGTCATCTTTAAGAGACGTTGTAAACCCACCCTAGCCTATAATTGTTAATAGTCGCTGTTAATACACCTATCTAGAGAGATAAAGATCACACCCAGACAAAAAGCAAAATATGTGCACCATTGTTAGGGCTTGTACGGAAGGCGTCTCGGGCGCCAAGCCGACGGACACGGGTTGCGACTCCGAGAATCGCCCGAAGGGCCGAGCTGAACTCTCCGTGAACCCGACTACCTGCGACTTACCCCCGTGCCACCGTGAAGCAGAGTCCGGCCGCTATCACCAGCCTGAGACGGCTAGGCAGACAAGGGAGCGATTTTTAATTGGGACTAGATAAGGGTAACGAGTGAAGGCAAGGGGCGACGGCCATGGTGTCTCCGTGCAGTCTAGCAGGCGAGCCAGGGCAGCGGAAAATTAACTTCGAGCCAGACAAACTCTTTATGGGCAAAACGATTAACGCCTTCTCCACTTTTAATAGTGCGTGAAGCCAGCCCCATTGTGGGCAAATGTTAATAAAATTCGTCATAGAGAAAATTGTTGGCTCTGTACATTGAACAAAAATGGCCAATTTTGCAGCTGCTTTCACGCACGATGATTTTTGACAGTTTGACGATCATAACATCATGCAGAGTTCGTCCCGCGCTCGTTAACAACGGTACGAAACGAAGAGAAGTACTTTGCTGTTGTCAGGAAAGTTGACGGACTTGCGTGCAGACGATGCCTTGGCCCTTGACAACCAAAAAGGCGGGAAAGATCAAACATTTTGTCTGAGTAGACATGTTGGTTGGAGATCATTAATTCCTCAGTTCAGCTGTGCACTCATGTGTCGTCTAACAATGCTGTCATCCAATGTAATTAACTGATATTTACTACAGGTTTATACAACTCATGGAGTGCAACTGAAGGTCAACATATTCTGGAAAAGATATTCTGAAGTTTCAATAGTAGATATAAAACTCCACGGCGTGAGAAACAGCGTCGCTATTTTGTAACATGGATATGTCATCTGGACAACGTATGGACCTCCTATTATCGCTTCTGTAATCTGTTTACGTATGTACAAAGAATTATCGGTATTCCGGCGACTTTGTCCTTGAGATTTCACTGTAAAGACCTCCATGGATATGGAAAGGACGCTTCACTCTAGCTCTGATGACTCAGGGCTACCACAGAATCACTGGTATCAGTATTGAGTTTCTTGTATTATCACGTTTACCTGATGCCACCTGCCTCGTGGGGGTATCGCCATGTCTTTTTTACACAATGCTTTGTCAACATCGTGACAGCTTACAAATTTAGTGTGTCTTTACAATAAAGTGTTGTCTCGTCATACAGTGTCTATACCATTGACTGAAACCTTTTGTTCTCGTGTTACATGTACTTAACAGCAGAAGAACAACAAGATACACATCGTCGAGTATGTACAGTACAGTGTCTCTCAAATTGGGCAATTAGCTTCTTGGCAGCTAATGTGTTAGCAGTATATGCTGCCGCGTTAACATTTCTCGTGCAGAAAAAGTCTCCTTCAGTCCTTGACCGAAAGCTCCAAATGGCTGTGTGATTTAGTAGCCGAACTGCGCGGCTAAGGTTGAATTCTGTAACCTTACAGCAGTTCAGACGGCAGTTTTAAGAGATGGCCACCTACTGTGCCTGCACGAGTCTCCCAGCAGGTGGTGTGAAGGTGAGTACTGACTTGCACATGTAAATCGCTCAGTTCGTGGTCTCAGGGCGCTCTCTTGTGCACCTACGCGTGCGTAATGCACCTTGATGTAAGGTGACCCGGCCTCTCAGGCGCGAACACAATGGCGGCATGCTAGTCTTGTTTAGAACCAGACCGGTGGAGGAATTAATTAGACGGTAGCAGAGATACCGCCCTTCCCATTAATGTTATTGAAAAGAACGTAATGATGGGGTACACAAGCAAACACGTACCTATAAATCAAGGAAAGGGCAACACTTAAGAACTGCCTACTTGTGATTCTACAGCGCCCTCCCTCTGGCTATGAAAGAAAGAAAAAAAGTTTCGCGCCACAGTGGCGAGTTGACCCGCCGACGACTCCCAACAGATAACAAACGCCACCCTTCCAGAGTTTATTCCATGACTCCTTGACATAAAACAGAAAAATTCGCCGGGACACTTCAAATACACACAGCCTCACACTCCCAACCCCGCCGGCAGAATCAATCTGGTTTGAAGTCCGGGGTGGATTTTGCTGTTTGGTGGGTCGTATCCTTTTCAACTCCACAAGATCGTGTTCCAACATTGTTGGATAACATTTGCAGAAAGACGTGAGCTTAGGTGGATTTGAGGATCCCGACTATCGCTTCCTTCTGCAATGAAATATAGCCCCGCCTGCCGAGCTCCGGTGGAGCAGAAAATACGGTGAGTCGAAGTTCAGGTAATTTTTGCCAAGTAACCGAGTTCGAAAATCCGAGGAGATTTACCTTAACCCCGCGTTCTTAGACACCGTAAAATCGCCACTTAAAACTTGAACACTTTCCCTCTCAAAAACTTCTAAGGCCATTTGAGCACTGCGCAAAGTAGGTATCCATAACACATTAAGGCCTATTACCAAGCGGTGCTAAAAGTTTTCAGCTAGCGCCGTGGGACCCAGAAGGCGGATAACATCCACTCTTTCTGACAAGATCTCCGGAAATGTTCTAACTCTGCTGACGGGACCGTGGGCAAATCTTCCCGCCAGACATGTTCAGGTTGCGCCAGACATGAACCCTGCAAAGTGGTGGTCATGAACATCTCCGACTATCATTACCACACGGGTCAAAGGTAACTCCGCCTGTATGTCCAGGGCAGACTACATGTACATGACAGGCCATTCTCCCCTTCCTGCCTTCAGCTGTCTCTGGCGTTTCGTGTATTACTCTTCGGTCGTCGTCTATAATTGAGTCAACGTAGTCGTCTCAGTACTTTGTCTTCAGGGCTCGGTCGGAGCATTTAATGTGAGGAACATCCCCAGAGCTTGATGTTTTTCCCATCACCAGTATGGCTCGCAGTCAGAGACTCGACGGACGTCAAGGCTGCTTAATTTAATGCCGTTATGTTGCCGACTGGCCTTCTACGCCATATTACTTAAATACCTTTGCGTTTTATAGTTTTGCTGATTTTATTTCCCAGATGAGAGACGTGCGGTGCTCAGAGCCCGTTAACTTGGTGTACTTGACCGTGGATCTCATTTACATGTAAAGTCTGGCAAATTTTATCCCTGGGTGATAATTATAGGATTATCACTTGCTACCACTCTTAACATACTTCTCATCTCGTAAAAAACTTTAAACAATTAAGGAAATTCATTCGACGATGTATGTAAGCAAAATACGTGGCAGTACAGTCAAACTGGATTTAATTATATTACATCAATCACTTTGCTTCAGAGGATTGAAAAATAAGAAAGACAAAATTGGAAAATCGAATTACAGAAATTCTTTTGTTTTCACAATGATTCATTTTTGGTACTTGTTACAACACTTATGATAACCTGACGTGGAAGCAATGTATTCCAAGTTTGTGAAACTGGTGTTTGAAAGAAAAGTGAGAGACAAAAACTGGACGCTCTGACTTTGTTCTTATCGTACGTTTGGCTGTACTCGCTGGGGACCAGCCGTTTAATGCGAGTCAGATCGGGGAGAGATGCTTGGGTTATCTGGAATTTCTCTAACATGCGGGAAAGTGTGGTGACGCCAGTATGTCGGCATGGGCTGAGTCCGCCTGTCAAGCCGTCGGGCCTGCAGGGGACAGATCGGGAGTGATTTACACGGTGGAGTAGTAATAGGAGAGAGAGAGAGAGAGAGAGAGAGAGAAAGAAAGAGAGAGATAAGGAAAAAAAGTGTGTAAGGGAGGAGTAATGGATGTGCAGAGATTTGTCTCACCCAGGCAGGCATATATATGAACCGGGGTAAAGGTGCCTCATCAACTTTCTTAGTTGTTTTAAGTAGTACTGCCCATTTTTTCAATTGCTTTCACCGAGGTTTTTTCGTTTCAAAGTAGTCGATGGACCATCTACCTTTGCCCCCCTCCCTCACAGATCAATCATAAAATCGTGCCTGTAAAACGTTTAGGCAGAACATGACATTGCGGATGACTCAGGTAATCTAGGCAATTTCCTCTATTAACAGATTCCCCTCCCCTTGTTCGGGGTGTACCGCAGGTCTATGTGGTGCACCTGCCGAGGCGTACCTCTGGGCCGTCCACACGCTCCCAACAAGCCCCCCTGTCTGTGTGTGCCACCCCCACAAGCGATAATACATCATAAGCACCCATTAGATCAACATGCTGTCATATCCCGTGTCATTTCAACGCGGATGGATCAAACGGGTGCATCCAATAATGTCATAGTACATGAGGTCACCTCCCGACGGGCAGTCATCCTCCTTATCATTCCGCGTACCCCCCCGAGGACTACTTTTTTTCTCAGTATTTTTCTTCCATTACGTTTTTCGCGGCGTTCTCGTTAAAGGAAATTCTCCGGAGTGTAGCGTTCCGCCTCACGAGTGACGACAGGCTAGTTAAAGTCTTCCTCCCCCCTGAGTCGGGTTTCAACGCCTCGATATTGAAGTGACCTTTGCGAAGAATTGCCATGTTAAGGGTGCGTGTTGCGTGATATGGATCCAATGTTGCCGCCAACAGCACGTCTGCCTAATGAGAACAGATTGTTATAAATCATTCCCGCCACGGATAACCTTCCTGTTGACACGATTTTCCCCCGTCTTTCCTGCGTGCATGATAGCGCGGGAAACAAGCTAAGAGGTGGCTCAGCCACAAGACAGGTAATAGATTCCCTCATCTAATCCGTTCCCATTACGGCTTAGAGAGGGAAGTTATCCTGCTAAGCTGGAGCGAGCTGTCCGAATCCTCGTCGTTCATCACTCTATGATGGGTCCGTGTGACTCCTGGCCCCATCACCTGACCATCGTCAGCAGTTTATCGCACGTCCATTTGTACCTAATGGCCACGGATTGAGTGGTGTGTTTAGAAGCAGAAATTCCCCCGCGGGAAAAGAAGGTAATCCAAGATATTTTACGCGAAAAACAAGACCGCACAATCAAAGCCCAATCAGCCTCCGAGGCGAGGATAGGTAAAAAGCAGAGCACCCTCGGAAAACTTCAGTTCCGATGCCCTTTGACACGAAATACCGGTTCTCCCGCCATTGCGTCTGTAGGGGAGGGACTATTTCCCAGATAGGCATCTGGCTGCACTTTGAAAGTTATAGTAAACAGTAAGTAGATACATCTCGGGATAATCGTTATCGTTATCGTCTGATTTGCAGACGATATTGTCGTCGTGTGTCAGGCAGCAGACGACAGTTCGTCATTTCTGTGAGAAAACCGACAAACGGTTCCGAAATGTTTCTCAGATTCTGACTGATTCGTACAAAAAGCGCGTAGTTCTTGTGGAATAGCGGGGCTACAAATTTGCAATGTTTTCTCCCAACCGATTTCCACGTGGCGGCGACCTAACTGAAGTGTTGAGTGGCAGCGTGTTATTGATGACAAACGATAGAAACTTCATCCCTCGCCGTATCAGGCCCTGCGCGCCCCACCTCCGGACATTTTCCCACAGGCCCAACATTAAGACCTGAAATTTTTGCCCCCTTCCTCCAGAAATCCGAGACCCTCTCTGTTGTAGCCGAGTCGGTGCCAGGCTGGCCAGGGGAGAGTCATTAGTACTACATTAGTGGCAAATGTGATGCACTTGATAGCAAGGGTGTTTGGAAAATTAGCACCTTGAGGACCAAGGGCGGCGCGTCCTCTTGGTCTCGGGTGCGCGAGGGCAGCCATATTGATTGCAACGAATTTGTTCCAGTCGCGCCCTTCAGACGCTGCTGGTCGTTACAACACTAATGACCACTTTCCACAGATAATCCTGGCGAAAAAGGCCTTTCCGCGACATTCCGCAGGGAGCAGTTGTCTTGATTCGACACCTCAAACGCCAGTGGTTCACCTTAATTTCCGTGAAAGTTGCGAGGCTCTGTGCACGCCAAACGCCCGGGTCACGCCCGGGTTTCAGCGCCGAACATCCCATCCCTTTACAGCGCGCAGTTTCATGTGTGTGAGATGGGCTAAAGCGCAGACCTATTACACGTCCGTTTCCAAAATGTCTTCGTACAAACACGTTAGCCAGGCTTTTACGCGGGAAACTAAACTTTCCATGTGACGCCAGCCGTCCGGGACAGTGTACAGCCGTGGTGTCTATGTGTAAACCGGATTAAAGGGTCAGAAGGGTGTGTAAACTTGTCAAGAGACGGACACATTTACATTGTCAACTTGTCTACAACTTTCTTCTAAATGACTCGCTGCAGTTTCTTAGGAGATATACCTGCAGGACCGCCGTATGTCTTGGATATTTCCTTCTCATTAAAGTCCACTTAAGAGTACTCTTATTGCCCTAAGATAACAATATCGCATGTTGCAGGTACCATATGTTGCCTTTGACCATCGTTCTTTTCTTGGGTGAGTAGAATGGAAGATTTGTACTTTTCATCAACTCACAGTCACCCATTTTGTCTATCTGATGGAGTTTTGGGCATCTGGGAAATTTTCCGAAATTGTCCCATTGTCCCATTTTGCGAAAAAGAACGTTTAGAGCACAGTAACCTGTCAAAATCAGAAATAGAAACCTTGATTTTCTGAAAGAATGTAACTTTGACTTCTACTTGTGAAGTCTTCTAAGTTTGTTTTATTTCACACTGACAGTCAGTTTTATGTAATTTTGTTTATGACCTGCTTCGTTGCTCTTTGGGGGTTTAATCTATCTTTAATGTAAGTATCATAGTACGATGAAAAAAGTGGTCTAATTTGACCTTTTCGTCTGGCACAGACGTCCTAAAGTCAAACGCGGGAACCTAAGCCGAACTCCTGTTGCATGATATCATGTGACGTCTCTAGTTTCCGCGCTAAAAGTCATTTAATTTAGTTCATGTAATGTAGCTGCCCCGGCTCTGGGATCATAACTGAGTGGTTCTATCCTTATTTGTCTCCAATGGTTGTTTTTAAGCCTCGTTGACAGGTGAATGCCAAAGAATAAACGATGCATGTAAAAGACACGTTTTGAGAAATCACATGAAATCACAGACAACTACATCAAAATATGGACATACTCAATGACGATAGGCTTGAAGTATTTGTGAATCGTTTACCACGATATTTGACTGGTAAATGTTCAAATGCAACAAATAAATATCAGTAGATATAACCGATTGTAGAAGCAAGGTTCAAGAAGTTTTAACTTAACAAAATGTCATGAGCACAATCGCCATTTTGGAGACAACAATTTTTCAATGTGTAAAACAGAAATTATTTTTTTTATTGTTTATGTTCCCATCATCCCTTCGAGTAAGGTCCCCCTGTCTACCCGCATTTATTGAGTTTCACCACTTTTGTGCAGGGATTGACATGATAAGTGACTATCAACTTTTCAAGATCACACTGTTAAGTGTGGTGGGTTCTTAAACGTGCTCAAGGTTTTGCTCTGTTTATACTTTCAGCTTTCCGTCCCATCAGAGAGAACGTCCCTAACCGAAGCTTGGCACACGTCAAATTAGGTGGTGGGTGTAAAGCACAAGGGCACAACGCTTGGGCCTGCTAGTGATTCGAACCAAGACCCTTCAGATTTAAATTAACGTCAACAACCCCAACAGCAAAACCACCTGGCCACCTTATATCCTCACACCTTTCGACAGCTCGGGTTATGATCCTACTTACAGTGGATATCTATTCCACTACCGCGGACAGGGTAGTCGTTTCACAATCTGCTATTGTAATGTTGTATTTCTCATTTATTCTCCCGTCGATTATCGGCTTGACGCTAAAAGCCTGTTTTAATCTATTTGATAGTGTCGGAGATAATGTAATCATCATCTCCAAGCTCTGTTTGGTGGTTGTGCGTGCGTTTGAGCTGTACCTGATGAATGAATATCAATGTGGAATTGAAGACGACACCTGTCGTTCATATAGAGCAAAAGTACACCAACAACACCAATTTGATACAAATTTACATCGACACATAAGCAGGTGTACGCAGATTATGTGTACACCTGCTTATGTACGACACATAAGCAGGTGTACGCAGATATTTGATATCATACGGTAGCAAGTGATACTGTGATGAATTCGAAGTTAAAATATTTAGTATTCACGATAAGAAACGGGAAATTATGAATGAAAGAAATCTGTCAAGTCGTGAGGAAAATGTGTCACAAGACCCCCAGTGGACAAATCGATAAACTGACTAACCAATAAATCGATGAGCAACTAAGCAGCCGACCAACCAACCAATCTACTGACCAATCTGAACTGTGAAACTTCTGGCAGCCTGAGCAAGGGTCGCAGGATGCAGCTCACATCTTTGCGTCACACCACCAAGCCCCCCCCCCCCCCCTCCGCTTCCCTCTTTTCCGCGCTAAAAGCGTTTTAATTTGGAGATAACATCGGTCCTTGTTTCAAACCGAGCCATTTCATCCCAACCCTCTGAAAATGGGCATCTCGTTTGGCGTATCGACTTCTCCGTAATGACAGTCTCGCCGAAGTTATTGGACATTGCCAACCCGGCTTTGGCGATATTGAAAACCACAAAATGAATGCCTTCGTTTGCGATACCAGCGGCTGATAATGAGTGGAGGACGGGATGCTTGACGTCCGTACAGTCTTCTTCACTCTCACATCGCCGTTTGACGCCAAAAATCGTTAATCTCTACGAAAAAATTCACTCTTGGTGTTCAGTTTCTGACAACTCAAAACTAACATTTCATCCACCGATTTTTTTTGCTGCAAATTTATATGAAGATATTTGCGTCAAACAACCTATTTGATCAAGACCGTTTGATGCAATTTCTGGCAGCTCAATAAATGTTAGTGTGTAATATGACGGGGATTATGCTCTTGTTGCTTTATCTGTTCCATCCGTCTGAAGTGAGACAGCTGGAAGCCGTTCTAAGCTCCTGTTTTACGCCACGTCCGCCGTTAGATTCACTCCTTTAATGATCGGAAAGATATGTCTAAAGAGATCGAACCCAGCATATTTTGGGCGATGATGTATTTGATCGTCATGCACGGCGCATATGCGCACGGAACGAGGGCGTGTTGCAACATCTTAATTATGCATTATTACTTTTTTTATGATTGTAATGAAAAAGGTATTAACGTCACGCGGGAACTGCACGTAATTGCCAGCCTGCTTTCTTATATTAAAGTTATTGTTATTTGACAGGCTGTTGAAATGTTCTATGTGTTTTTTCCTGTGATAATTCTGTATCATCTCGAGCAAGTTGTTCCTCCTGATCCCTTTATTCCATCTTAATCACGACGCCTAGCATTTCGTATTATTCATTCTGTCGCCTACAATAATGGAATTGCCGATGCGCAGTCCCCTGATCATAGTTGCTGAAACACACGCATTACAAACCGATCTCTAGCCAATTCCAAACCTTTTCACGACACTTAACGACCCAATAACTGTCGGCGTGATTTGTCCGACCGTTCCCCTCAGCTTCATAAACATTTCAAACTCGTATATCCGTGATGAGGAAAGTTGTCGGAGTAGATCGTAATTCTGTCGTTTATCGCTCGTCCCTAAGTCTTAAAATTCTACCACATTAGCAGATTGTGCCGTTTTTATGGTAGTTTATAATTGGCTTCTGAGAACCACTTTACCAGAGTTACCGTTTTGTTTCATTGTTGAACGTTTAGGCCCGAGAAGCACATTTTATATGCTTGGCGTTTGTCACTCTGAGGAACTTATTCAAATTAAATGCCAAGGCATGTCCTATGACAATTAAACATAGAAGCCAATCCATTACCTGACGCAGCATTAAAAAGTCACAAATAACGCCCAAGACGCGTCTTTCATCCTAAAAGCGCTGCCATTTAATACGCTTGCCGCGGGAAGCAAATGTTATATTTCCTGGGATAATTTCGCCCGATCCACTTCTATTATGTCTCGCATCATTCTAATCGCCCTGCGGATTTGAGTATTTCCTCTTCCATTTCGGAGCTGTGTTGGTGCCAGTCGTGTTGAGCGGCACGGGTCCCACCGCCCCTCAGACTCATAACTACCACTGGAATCCCACCACTCCAATAGGAGAAAACGTCACGGGAATTATATCCCGTCACGTTACAGAAAATAGCTATGTATTCATCAAACCATGTACATCAGCATCGTAAATTACACCCAGCAAAATATAACGAGAAATAGGATAGATATGTAGCGATTTCGTCCTTGTTAGCAGCACAAGAAGAACAAGAATAAATCGTTAGAATGATTTTTTTTTCACAACACAAAGAGTATATTTTATAAAACATCACGTTGTGAGATGGGAATAATGGCGTTATCGACAGTAGTCACTGATCTACTCACTGCCTATTTCAATCTGGGAAGTAGTCAATATAACTTTCAAAGGCTATTACAGATCAGCGCCGTGGACAGATAGCGGAGGAGTCTACCGTTCCTGACGGCACATAGACCCGCAATATCGCTCAACTTGAGATGGATATCACTTCGGCATGAATTGACTCCAAAATGACTTCAAATTAGGACCGGTATATTGCAATTTATCGAGAGGATATTTCTCAGTTTAGGATTTATTATACGCAGGGGTTAATGGGAGCCGTGTTCCGGCGCAGAAGACGTTATATTCGGTGGCAGGGATTTTAAAGGCGGTATCAATCAAATTCGAAATGACAGAAAATTCATTGCGACTTCCTGAGCACGGATTTGGTTCCCTAGCGTTATCAAATTTTATGATTACGGTCGTATCATTCATTTTTGCTCTAAAGCGCTGCTCCAATTTCTACTCAGCGGAGGAGGAAATGTCGAACATCAGGGAAAATATGAAATGATATATTCTTAAACTGAGGCATTACAATATTACCTGGTAGTAATGCCCATAAATACAGTTAAATTATCGGGCCTATAGCCAAATAGATGAAACAAAATGTATGACTAAAAGTCGTGCATGTACTAACAGGCGCTGTTACGGTACAGAGGCCCACGGGACGTCGCCTTGTAAGAATAAGATGGTACAAAAAAATGTGCAATGCTCACACAATGGAACAATGATAAACAGGAGTGAATTATGGTGACTATTTTTTTCTGCAATATCAAAAGCCATAAAACGCTGCCCTATTAGTATATTCGTCCCCATGTTTTCGCTTTCTCAATATGACGGTGATGTATCATATATCATATTTGTTGTTTGATTGCTCCTGTCATTGTTTAAAGACTGTGCATGATCCAGGCAGTCAAGCGGTTTTCGACGTCTCCTTTGTACGCTTAATGAAGACATTAAGCCGTCCTTGTGCGCGGTTCGACTGTTCAGCCTGTCTGAACCCCACTTCATAAACGTCTCTTCTGCCTTTGTTGTGGCCAAGATTTGTGGGCAAGCATTGTCTCATTATTGAACGAGGCCCCAAGCGATATGGGCGAATTTTATGTGAAAACAGCCATTAAAATACTGGGCGAGAGACAAGTCTTCGGTGGCGTTGTCTACTGCAGCGAAAAACGATTTGTTTTGTTTTAAAACTATAAAGCGAAGCAGGCAAGGTGACAAACGTACACGTGAAACGTTAATGTGATATTTTCTATCTGCACGGCGGTGATTTGAAGCATCGGCCCATAGGTATACCTATATATACATTGTTGCCACCGCGATATTTTCTTCAAATCTCACGAGAGTGCATTACCGTATCACGTTACTAAGCTGCTTTCACTAAAAGGTTCTTTCTCCCAGCCTAAGGGATATCCCCCTAACTCTAGTCAAATGTATGAGACGCGTCCACAGAAGCACCGATTAAAATTGCATGGGATTTTCACCCGTCTGATCAGAAATATGACCGCGTAAACAACACCGGCGGTTTAACTACCGTCGTTTTCACCTTTGAGTCCTGTCAGGTTCCCCTTACCGGAGAGGAAACGTGCGTTTAGGCGTCAACTCCTGTCATATTTCGTCGTGAATACTCGTTATTTCGAGATTACCGGCTCTCTAAGGATGTGATCAGTCTTCGGTACCCTTCAATTTCATCCTGGTTTGAGAAATCGACACGGCAGGGGTCGACTTAACGCGAGGAAATGAAACGACATTTGTAAAACATCATATTAGAAGACGATAACTTAATCTGTGTTTTTAAGATGTGACAAATTGTAACATATACGCGGTATTCATAATTCTTTTGCACGTATTTCTGTCTGCATTTCACGTTCACTGTTTGTCTCTAATTGAAAATTTGTCCGTTTCAATTTGGTAACATTTTTGTTTAAAACATCCCATGATAGAATACGTGACTATTTGTTTTAAGCTACATACCAGTAATAGTTTTTCAAAGTCCTAAGTGTACCTCAACTCAACCTTGAAAAATGTGTGTGGAAATATGATAGAAATACCTGACTATTTGTTTTAAGGTACATACCAGTAATAGTTCTTCAAAGTCCTAAGTGTACCTCAAACCAATTTTCAAAAATATGTGTGGAAATAATGTTTGGGTAGAAATATTTCCTTGGTTCCGGTTGCGTTTTTCATTTCTCTCTCGTCCATCAGTGTTGATAAACCTGGTAATAAGCGAGCTCTTACACACGGCAGGGAATCCTGTAATTGTCCACACACTAAACAAATATATGTGCATAATATCTCGCAGTCACCCTCCACAGAGTATCGTGCACTACACACATGTTACCGTTTTTATCTGGGCAGGACTTTCTTTTGTCAGTTCGAGGTCTCCCCATGTTCACAACCCTGGAACCATGTGTACATAACGTGTGACTTCTATTTGTTTATGCTTTCAAAATCAATGGAGACAAGGAAAGAAAAGCGAAGAATATTTTCGATCGGTTTTCCCACCATCACAAAAGAGTATGTTGTTTTTCGATGTGTCACATGGATGGCGTTTCTTGCAGGTGAAATTTACCAGGCAGAGGCCGGGGTAATCCGGGGCTGCAGGGCATTGTTTGTCAACCGTAGACACCGTGCCCTCACGTTAAACCGTACAACCGCGCACAACGTACCGTAAGTCCCCTCGTACACACACTCGCCCGGGCAAGAATACAAGCTTCAACCAACAGCTTATAATCGCTCTGACATTTCGACCTTCCTAGTCTAAATCTCCCGACCAACCCTTTTGTTCTGTTTCACAACCTGACATTTTCATCGGGGATTGTTTGATATTTTTCCGATGACGCATCGGACCTTCCCCTTCTCCCAAGGTTATATGGACAGCATAGCCACGAACCCAACGGACACTGTAACGTGTAACACAACATCCCAACATATTTGATGACGATAATTATCACATCGTCACAACAGCCAGGACATACCTGACATTTGTTTAACAAATAGGGTTTACAACGTTTTAGATATGTACCAATCCAAACAGCGCCTGTAAGCTAAAAAAAATGATTCAATTACGAATATTTTGCCATGCAAAGTCACAGAATCTATCGTAACACCAAAGGACAAAAGGTTACTGTGATTTAAGACTCTTATTTTGTCATAATTTAATGTCGCGATTTGGTCTCCACTAAAGCTAAATTTATGGGACAGGTTGTGTTGAAACTCTGCACTAATTAACGATCGATATCTCAAAACAGGCGCTTGGGGCCAAACCCATAGCGATCATTTATAAACATTATCCTTATAAAAAGGAATAAGATAGGTCCGATAGTCTATATTCTCCTCACTTACGAAACGATGATATCAATTTTACATCTATATCAGGTGTGCTATAACTCTGCAAAATGTTTGCGTACAATTTATTAGTTTAGTAACAACATTTGATACATGATGCACCGACTTAGGACCAATTTATGTTCTTTATTCCGACTATGCATTTCACTGACCCAAGCAAGTCTTCTTTATTTCATTAAGGGCGTGATCTCACCCAAAGCCCGTCTTAGGTTCTCATAAGCGACTCCTTGGGGCGAGCACTCGCAGGTTATTATTACCATACTCAAGGGTTATGATCGATTCAAACCTCGTTTTCCCATTCTGCTCTTTGTTCTCGATAATTCATAAACATCATATTACAGCCATGTATGGATTACGTCCAATTTCTGACGACATTAATAGAGGGATCTCCATGGATCATTTTCATACATCACGTCAATTTCTGACTTCCTGATACGATTGTCATCAAAATGGCGTGTTAATAGCTTACAGAAGGCGAAGGAAAAGGGACCCGGAGACAGAAATGAAATCAATTTTCAGCGGTAGTTGTGGAAAGGAGGGTTTATGCCTGAAGAAAACTGTAATATCCGTACGTCGCTTTGGTCTCTGTCGACCGGCATCTGATGACTGAAATCCTGAACGAGATCCCCCGACCGACAGGGGAGCTCCCGGGGCAAGCTGAAGACTCTTCCGCACAGGCAGGGTTACTGAACACGGGGAACACAGCTTGCCCAGACGAATAACCCGACAGAGCGAGGATTTAATGTTGTCGTTTCTCTTTAAGCTTGATTGTTCTTGAGACGAATCTGTGTACCGATGTCTCCTGACGGTGTTCCGCGGGAGCGAAGCCTCTCTCGCGCCCGCTCCCTCCAACGTGCCCGCCCGACCTGGCTCGTTATGCCAGTTGGAAATGTAGGCTATGTCTTCTGGGGTTCATACTGAATTTACTATAGGTGAAACACATGTACAGCATACAGAGGATTTCTACTGGTTTTAGAAGAGTAGTAATAGAAGTTACGAGTTCCTGAAAAGGACGTCAATTCTTTCTGACACTTTGGAAAATGCGGTAATGATTGTAACTGATTCGGGTCTTTGGGACTTATGCATATTTTAAAGGGCTATCGCTTTAATCTAGCAGAAAAAGGTCACTCTAAATAACCTTTATAGCGTCACAATACCCCAGCGTTTTGCTTTATTTAATCCACTGCACTTGAGGTGAACTAGTGTGTTTGAATTAACGCCATTCGTGGGCATTATCCAAATCAAATTCCTCTCAATAAAGGCAGCTATTTTATGATGGGTAAAGTCAGGACGTTATGATTTTGTTCTTTTGTAGCGTGAGTGGGGAGTAACAGGTGCACTGCCGCGGTGACTCACGCATTTACATGAAAAACTTCTCATATTTCAAACTAACGGTTCCACAAATACTACCCCGCTGCGACCGTACAAAAGAGAGACCGGATAACAAAAACACATTTCTCATCATGACTCGGGTTGATTGGGTTATTTTTGAAATTGACGTGTGTCTATTTCATGGAGAAGACGTACAGAGGGGATCTCATCTCACGGCTTTATTACCAGTAGACCTAATTTTGCCTTGATGTTAATTAGATTTGCGACCCATTTAGTGGCATTTCTTTTTCCGTCCTACAAATTAACTCTATTAATTCGACTGATAACCCTAATAGTGCAATGATTTTTGGGCTAATGAAATCTCCAAAACGCAAGGCTTTTCTTTTTCCTTCCAACTTTATTAAGTTCTGAGGAAGAAATATGGTTTCTCTGACAGAGGAACAGATTGGCGACACGCACACGCTTTCATCATAAGGATACACTTTTTCTTTAATAATAAGATAAGTAAGGAAATATTCCTCGTCAGTGGTTGTCTCAGTTTGAGAACGTCGAGAAAACAAAAACAAAAGCATACGACGATTATGCAAAAGTGAATAAAATTATCGTCACAATGTGTCTACTGTCCAGCCGAACCCCCCATTCGGTACATTTGAGGCCCTTTCTTTGGTGTACAGGAGAAATTACACATATCAGCATGTGGCGTCGTTCTGATATTCTGATAAGCTAGGGCAATATAACTGATATCACATGCGTATGTACAATGATAAGGATGCACTATCATGTAAAAATTACATCGATTCTGATTTAAATATTATTGCTCACTATGGAACCTATATAACTCTTAAAGCGTACAAATAGTTCCAACGACTTGGTATGAAGCATAAAACAAATAGGAACAGAGTCTAAGAAAAGCGTACAAACTTTCTGTACAGGTTTCGTAAGTAACATCTTTGTTTTCTTTTACAACCTCCATGTGTATGTCCGACGGAGGTTCTGGTTCGAGTCTCACTCTTGCGATCCTGTCAAATAACCATCGCTTGGCTCGTTTCTATTTTGCACAGTTGCCCTGCAATTGTCACAAACCGTTCTTGGATTGAAAGAACAAGTTGGTACAGCACAAGATGATGTTGTACTCACGGGGGCCACCGGGTCCCAGCGCCACGTCCCTTCGGCACCCAGTCCCTTACTGTCCCGACAAGTTTTTGCTAGCAGATCGTTGGCGTGGTGAGGGAGGGTGCGTTCAGGTAGGCCGGCCGGTTGGGGTCGGGCTTGTTCTCTGCCCACGGTTGAAGCGATTGTAGGGCGTGCAAAGACGCGTTGTAAGCACAGATAGGATCGTAAGTCTGAGGCATGTTCTTCGCTGCTTCCGCTTGTAGCTGCAGCAGCATTCTGTTGGCCTGCTGTCTCTCCGCCTCTCTCTCCTCGGCTGTCTGCCGCCTGTAGTGGGGAGGCACACACTTGCTTAACACGGTGCGAAACGGCACATCCTCTAAGTATTGATATACAGGTGAGTGAAGCATGGCGGAGAAGGGATAGGTGGTGGTTGGAGGGTCGCTGTACCATTTCCTTTCTTCTGTCGTCTTTCTGAGGGGGCAGAGGGGGTCGACACTTTAACCTTCGTAACTTTAAGTCATGCTTTGTTTTCGTTATTTGAAATTCCAATTTCATTACATGGGGTCTGGAATTTTGACGCCTGTTTTATTCGAATATATGAAACAAAGATGGAATGGCAGAAGGCTTTTGGCCTGTAGGAAGTAAGCTAAGCAAAAAAAGTGAGAAGAAGTATACAAAGGTATATATATATGTATATGTGTGCGTGTGTGTGTGTGTGTGCGTGTGTATGTGTGCATTACTGTAGCTTGTAGGGTGAGATATAGAAAGAAAAACAGACAAAACAAACGTGAGTGAGGGTATCGTAGATTTTACAATACATACATACATAACGCCATGATACACAATACACACGTCCACTGCAATCAGTGCTACTACAACTCTACACATCTAGTGTTTACGAGAGCAGAGCCGGGCAGTTGTAATCTCTCCCAGTATATAGCCCTTATCTACACTTTAAGTATGGAGGGCCCGGTCGACGACATGTCTTCTCTCTTACACGACACTGATCTGTATCTCCCAAAGCTTTTAGTTTCTGACGCTGTCAGCGATGTTTGTTGTCAACTACACAAGATTTGTGTGTGTACATGTCCCACAGCCCAAACAACCACGACACCACAGGATGAACCTTATCCTAACCTTCCTCTCATACTGCTGTAAATTTTACACTGTAATAAAGAGTATCATTTCCCCTCAGTGAATTATTAGGTTCAAGATGTTAGATGCTGGCAAACGATTACAAGTAGCTATAGCAAAAAAGCAGGACAGAATAATTACTGTGAAAATACAAACTTGAGCTACACACGTTTTTTTTTTGAAGCGGGCTATAGTACACACGTGGGGGATATAATATTAGGGTAAAACCAACAAGTTTGTACGGGTTCAATAGGCTGTATATGCCGCACACACACACAAAAACACACACACTTAGAAATTAAATGTGAATGACAAAGAGTCAGCGGGGTGGGAGGGGGGAGCCCGGGGTGCTGATTGTTGAGACCCCGTGTTCCTGCCGTGTCCCCTGCAGAGACGACCACCTGACTATACCATCTGCAGCGTACTCAACATGCACCAGTCAAGAACAAAAACTAACTGCACACTACATGACGGAAAACAAAAGCAAAGCACACTAGTCTAAGCGGTCATACGAGGAATTTTGGCCAGAGTGGGAAAAGTTGTAAAATACGTCCAGACAAAGCTTGGTCTATTTTTCTCTCTCTCTTGGTGATATGTGCTTAAGATTTACTATGCACTTCCTACAGCACCCACTCAAGCACCTTCACGGGAAGATGGTTATCTTCCATTCCAAGATTCCAGGGAACCATCTTTATCATTTGTGCGCAAAAATGAAAAATATGTGAGACTTCCGAATATGCCCAAGAGTGCAATGTATTAGTGGTAGATCAACATAGAAAGTACTTTGTGAAGAAGACCATTTCTTGCTGTGAAATGTGTCTTCTCTCTGCCTGTTCCCTCTTACTTTTTGGTGGCAATTTAAAAAGAATAAAGACTGACAGCAAGTACAGACGAGAGGAAAGGTTAGGAAAGTTGTCTGGCCCGAGTTTCTGTCTATCGTCACGTCGGTACGAGAAAGATGCAGCCGTCTGAAAGCAAGAAAACAGACGCGGGTCCCTCGCACGCAAGTGTCTATCATGATGGGGGTGGGGGGCAGGTGGTGAGGACTGAACTTGAATTTGCCTGACTCTAGCACGACACAACTGCTCTCATACTGATATATCAGAGAGCGGTTATTGTAAGCACTATCTCACCTTGCTGTTTCATGTCTTAAGGGTAGTTTGTGATATAGTATGTTCACAGGAAACTTGCTGAGCCCTCTCGGCTTTTCGTACATAGATTTGCAACCTGTTAAGGTTTAACGTTAGTCAGAAATAGCTCGGTAGGATATAGGCACATAGCGGAACGTTTATCCCTAGATTTTGACAGGTAGCGTGTTGGTAAGGTTTGGTTACTATGGGAAGGGCAGAGACACTAGGAAAATCTGCCGTACGCTGTCCCTCTGGCTATGAAGGGTGGCGGGTATTGTTTTCGGTCGTACGGTCTATTGTCCCTTCCACGACCCCATCCTGGGCGCCACCATGCCCTCGGCTACAAATTCCACCCCTCGCCCCGTGGCCGTGTGTGTGTGTGTGCGGTTAAGGTACAGAGAAACCACCGGCGTAGTCAACTCTTTAACGTGTGGACTTAACACACATATCTGACAAAATCGCTGGGATACAGCTTCGCCTAATGAGCTCTAAATACCACCAGCCAACATCAGGGGTTAGCCTTAATGTCAAAACGCCCATAGTAAAAATTCGCGAAAATCAAATAACTTGTAAGAACATCACGACCTTAAACCTCTCAGTCTAACGTCTTTTATCTTTCCTTTCATTGCCGCTACCTTCTTTTAAAGCTCACGTCCTGACAAATAAGAATAGAGGGGGTACTTTAGGGCCCACACCGCTTGCCATTAGCTGAAGATGTTCAGTCTTTAGCGAGACTATTTGTAAGCGCTTCTGGGCACGAGATCAACAGTACAGATACAGGTTGGTGTCTGCTGTCGGTACTGTCCGATCGACGCCAGAAAACTAGATAAGGCTACCGGTCATTCTGGTAAGAGGGAACAAGAGAAAATGGGGTAACAAATCTAAATGCCATAAATCTGCTACGGTTTAAGTACAGTGGTACTTCCCGAGGTGATAGAAATGATGTGAGTGGTGTGAATGTGGGGAACATAGTACACAGTCATATCTACCTCCACTTTGTTCTTCTGTTCTGAAACCAAGTCTTGACTTGGGCGTCAGTCATTTTGAGTTGGGTGGCGAGTTGAGCTCTCTCTGCTGACGCCAAATATTTCTGTTTGTGGAATCTTTTCTCCAGTTCGCAGATCTGAAGCCTTGTGAAGGAGGTTCTCGGTTTCTTTCTCTTTGGCGGCGTCCTGTTCTGATAGGGGTGCCCGATCCGCCGTGTAACGGTAAATGGTGGCACTGCACGTACAGAAAGGGGAGAACATTGAATGTTACTCACAAACATAGACAGCCATATAGGCTGAAAGTTGCTAGAGTAGAATGTTGTTATCTATAGTTGGGAACATATGTTAACTTCTCTAACACCCTGCTGCTCGGCCTTAGCTAGAACTGCATGCTAAGGCGAGACCACGAGACTCGAGACCCGGAAGCGTCGAGATCTCGGTCGCCGCTACACTATGCTTACTCGATTCCTACTGTTGTCATGGATTTCCCTTCTTAAACTCCTATAATAGTTATAGTGTCAAAGCCAAGTATCTATTCATAATGAAAAATAATAGAAATAATGCTCAATAGACCGATGAGGTATCAAGCACACAACTTGTCCGGCTTTAAAGCCAGGCTCCCCGTCGCTGTCGGCCTAATTTTCACGACAACAGTTCAGCGAAGTGACGCTGTCAGCCGTTTTCAAACACAGTCAACACTACGGCTTGCCTGGGTTTACGGGTCGGATAGAGCGAGGCGGAAGTGGTAAATGTTGTAGGTTGAGGACCAGAGTGGTTCCTCAAACCCGGTTGACACTTTAAGACGTGCAGACTGACCTGCTAGACCTTCCTTGGCGAGCCTGGCCCGTTGGTCCATCCATGGGAAGTGCGCGTTGAGGGGCGGCGGAGCGGGCCGGTGCGCCGGTACTCTGATCACGCCGTTGGCCACGCTGCCACAGGACGGCGTCGTGGGCCAGGAGAGGTGAGGGGAGTAGAAACTGGGCTGAGACATACATATGGACGGATGTGACAGGGGCTGCGACGACGACGAGCTTTGACTGTTCAAAATTTGGTTGATACTGAAGCTAATGTTCTCCTGGCCCGGGCCGGGACTCGTGGTGCTCCCAGTCTCCGATTCCATGATGCCAACCATGTACACACACGCGCGCGCTGCACGGCTAACCTTCTACCACCGGAGCCTCAGTACCGAAAAAATAAAATACAACAACAAAACTCCACGCTTTCCTGGACTTGCGCTGTGAGTGGTGGTGCTCAACTCTCTACTCTGGGCCAGTCGGTGGTCGCAGAATTATCTCTGTAGCCAGATAGCCGACTATATTAATCATAATCCAGTCAAAAAAGAGTCATTTGGGCACGGCACGCTCGACATCCATTGGTTGGGAACCACGGGGTGACGGACAACGGGCAAGCACTTAAATACTGTATGCAGAGTGACATATCCCGGAACCCCGCCCCCGGGAGCCTCTCTCCCGATCTCACGGGGCAATTAACACCGGCGGCAGGACATACTTGATAGAAGCCTGTTTACGCTTTCAATTGGCCGTAATACAGGGCATTATCTAGTCGATTATGATTATTTGTTTTTCTTTCTTTCATTCTATTGGCTCGCACGAGTTTCTATTTTTTTCCTGTGTGCGTTTGGCTAGCAGCAGCTCTTTGATATAGCAGTTTTCAATACTTGGGTACAATGCACCAATAGCGCATGGGGTTTGCAATATTCGAGCACATTTATTCAAAGACTTAGTTCATTTTCGGGGCAAGAACCATACATGTCCCCCTTTTCACCCCTGTACCGCAAAGATATCGTTATTATGACAAAGAAAGAAATCACGGCAAGCATCAAATTAAAGACGGGAGTAAACAGAGAGATAAATTCAGAAGCCACAATACTAATAATAATGCTGGTTGATTAATACAGCGGAATGAAGTTTGCTTATCTGTGTACGAGAGCGTGCACACGGGTTGTTCTATAGCCTGGGGCTGTGCTGGGGCCAGTCTAAATTCTAGGTGGCGGCAAGAGCCGACTCGACCGAAACAGGAGACGGGCCGTGTTATACAAACCCCCCTCTATCTCAGCCTAAACATCTGATACATTTAATAACCGTTACTTTGACCACACACAAAGAGCATCGAGTCTAGCTGGAAGCCGCCTCGCTTCTTTTATCCGCCCGGCTGAAAATGTATCCCAGTTCGGAAAGAAGAATGATTTTGATGCTCTCGCGAGTCTTGTTATGTGTAGACATCATAATCTCTGGGAGCATTCGCGCCTCACATTTAATGTCCGAGCATTAGTGTTCGCGGGGGGATATTGTATGTCTTGTCCCACAAGAGCCATGCTTACAAGTGGAGGTACGCGCGAGCTCAGACTAGTTTGGAATGATTTATTGTTCTGGACTACGCGTTTGAACTTTTTCTTTTTCGTATCGCGCTTTGAGAAATACGCGCCAGAGCTGCGCACAGCCTGCAAGCAGACGGGTCAAGGCGTTTCCCAAATCTCAGATGTACTCTGTCGCACCTGCCTGCAACTGTCATAAGTAAGATAGGCGCCTAGCTGCACCGCGATGTCCCGAAACACGCACCCACGTCTCAAAAGCCCTGTCGTATCTTTCGCTTTTTTCTCCCCAAAGACTGGCATTTTACCGCCTGCGGCCATTAACCCCCATTACCATCTACAAGCGCCTTACATGTACAACTGTATCTGTGCTCGTTGTCTTCTCGGCGAGATACGCGTCTGGCGACGAGACTTGGGGCGAGATAACCCGAGATTACATTACTGATGTGTTCTATTGTTTTTCTTCGCTCTAATGACTTACTTGTAAAGTAAGTGACACCTGCCATCTATTACATGGCGTCACTCTACGTGCACAACAAAAGGCAGATTTACGAAACTCAATCAAAAGTAAGGAACCACAAATAAAACAAACTGTAACCTATTTTCTGAGTTTGGTTCTTACCGAAAATTCGATAAGCCGAAGTCTCGTGTAGGTAATTGTGTCGTGTCTCCCTTCAGCCAGTGGCTGAATGTTTCCTACTCACTGAAGCCTGTTGTGACGGACGGGATGTGTTTCACCCAAAGCTTTACGCTAGGGCACACAAATCGAAAACATGGAGCAGAAAATGACTTTTACGGGAAGCCTGACAGCAGAACGGCAGAAGTTTGGGGACGACCCAACAGACGAGGGATTTATAAGCAGACGGTGTTTTGGTCCAATTACGAGTAATGTGACGTTTAAACATGGATGACTGAAGACTTTTCGATGATATCTGATTATTAATTTGCATAATTGGTGGCGATGGGAGGGAATGGGAGGGACTTGTCTTAGCGGAATGATGTATTGGTAAAATTTACACAGGACAACAATGACGAAATTAGCATCTTCTTTATACACAGGTGGGTTTTATCTGCTCCAACACACGGAATATTGATAAAAAAACGACTAATGAACGCTATAGACGTGGGTGGCGCGACTGTAATTTACAATGTTCACAATTAAACAAGTCATCAAGGGATACAATTGGAGGCGGACAAACACATGTATACTTCAAGTATTGTATACTAGCAGGGGAATTGTGTTCGATGACCATTGCATTCAGATAGAAAACTGAGAAACTTATGTTTGATACTTTTTTTAATAATAGTGATAAAGATATGTAGCTATTTATTGACAAAACGTAAGAAAAGTATTCAGACGAAATATGTCATTGTGAACATCATCTAAAGGAATTATACCATAGATTGCGGACTCCAATCCAAATCCATGTGAGTTTTCTGGAAAATTTTTAGTGAAAAAACACATTCACACATTCAATAACTTTAACGAATCCTACTGAACTATTTCGGAGCACCACTTTAATACTTGCTTTTCTCCTAACGTTAACATACCCATCTGAATCCCACGTCTCTTACGTCATTGCACCGTACATTTTACCCCTCAGGTATATGTCATTACAGGAGGTAATAGCAAACAAGATTAATGAGACTGTACTTAGTATCTTTAGATTTTAATACCACTTCAGCCTTGAGATACGTTGGCGAATAAAGCGCCTTGTCTATTAAAGCTAGACTTGTCGATCAACCTAATGTGTTTCTGTCAAAAGAGAAATGTCTTGATACCTACCTATTAACTCCGCGATCTTGACATTTAAGGAAAAGGAAGGTACAAAGCCGAGGGATTTTTGAAGCTGATTTCGAGCTGCGGGGGAATATTTGCCGAACGATTTGAAGTTTTAAAGTGCGTTGGGGTGTTGATCTGAAACACCAAACGGAGATGAAAGTACAGTATATTTTAGCTTTTGGTGCTTTTTTTAGACTGTCAGTCTGAGTACAGATACTTCGGAACCTTTGACAAATGTGTGTGTTATTTAGAGTCAAATATCGCAGGTCAAAAAGACGAAGAGTGAGGAGAGAAGCGGACGACCCTGCTATGTCTTCTGGTCACGTGCCCCTCCCAACAGATTGATTAGTAAGTCAACGCTAAAGTGGTGGCTGTTCTCTCAAATCCTTTCCAATAACCTATGATTACCAAGGGGGGAGGGTTGTGCTCATCCGAGATGAACAAGTCTGCTCCAAGTGCTACCAAGGGGTCGCTAAAGTGCTATTGATTACAGCGTTTTAAATGAAATTGCCGTTATGAAATACGAATTAATGAAAGCAAAGTGCAGCGCGGGACGCGGGGATGGTCATTTTCGCCGCGTATCCTGACGGGTGGGAGCAATTCTATACTGTTAAGGTCCGGGCAGCTTTATTAGAAAACACGCCGTGTATCCTTCTGTGGGACCTGCGCTTGTTAAACAAGACAGGCCTAGAATGAAATATTAATATCTTCCCCCGAAATTAATTGGGCTCTTTTTGCCATATCTTCTTTCGACATCTCGAGAGGGACGTGACGGGCATGTGTGATGTCGGCGTGCCGTTTTTTTTCTCCCGCAGTTGAATCGATATTGAGCCCCTAATAACGCTAACTACATCAACATGTTACATTGTGAGCCTTTCTTCAGTTTTTCTTAGCTCCGCAAATAAAGAATACGCGCGCGGCATGTGCAGCGGCGGCGTTACGAATCTCTAAGAGCCGGTATTGTACCAAGTGTGTGAACACTAAATTGAGCTCTTTTCCCGCTGAATGGGCTTATAAAAGGACCGAGCGGGTGACCTCTGTGAGCCGGAGTTCGCGTCCACTGCGCCTCTTTATTCTCCTCCCTGTCCGACTTAAATGACCAATATGCCTCAAGAGCCCACCTCTTTATTTCCCCACACCTTAATGGTCGATATCCAGGTGGAGTAAGCGACAATTTGCACAAATATTAAGAGCGATCGGCATTTAGAGCGCATTAAGGTTGGGCCGAGCCTCCGGGGTCGGTGAGGTTGAAAGCCCGGCCGGCTCTCGGCCCAGACACCGCGGGCTCCCCCGTGGAAGATCTGCGGGCTTTTCTGTTGCGCCAATCCCCAACAGCGACCCAACAAAAGACAAAACGTAGATTCTACAGGACAGCTGAAAAGGATACGAATGGATGGGGGACAATGTAGTCTCTCCAATTTAAGTTTTCATCGATCTCGCTACACAATGTCCTACAAGCGAGCGTACGTCCGACAATAGCGTGTGATGATTGTAATGTTTTGTCACAAAGGTCGGCCATCAGATCACGTTTGTGCACTCGTCATCAACGCGAGGCTCAATACAGGGGAAATACCCTCCTTGTAAAATTAAATGGCCGCCCCCACCCCTCCTCCAAATATCTGCCGGCAGCGCGCCTTGCCTCTGTTTGGTCCCAGAAGTAAGCGTTGGCGCCAACCTGGTCCAGATAGCTTATAATTGCTCGCGAAGGCCGGACAGCTGAGTTGAGGAGATGATATTAACGGATAATTGGCCGCCTTTAGGGCCAGCATAAATGATCGTATAATACACCATTATGTTCATGAGCTATTTAAGTTCATTAAAGCGATCGGCCTCAACGGGGTGTAATATATGGGCATCCATTTGTTTGAATGAAGTCGGCACATGATGGATTTCAATATTTACTTTTTGTCAAGGACTTGTCTATGAAATGCCTATTAGGACGAGAGGGATTCCCAGACTGTGTAATGAACACGGATGTCTATATTAGAGGGTATTTGTGGAAGACGTTAGAGTGATGGATGTAATGTTACAAAGTAATCCTCAGTACAGTGTTATCATACACAACAGTAATCAGCAGGGCCCAATCTATCGCTCGTGCGGCTTTTGTTCGTTTTCTCCAAACTTCCCCACCTGACGACAATGGTGTTCTCGACGTGAAACCGATTACCTAACAACATTGTTCCTTTCAAACGCGCTTTCCGAAGCGCACAGGGACCTGTTTGGTTCAGCATGACGTTTTGGCGTTGATTTTTTCCCCGTTTCTGTTGCTGAAATGGAAAGTGTGGACAATCAGTTTCCCTGCGTGGGGCTCCTCAGGTTGATATGATAATTGTTGCGAACCTTAAACAGGATCGGCGTGGACTAAAAGCCCTGGTCGTGTTGGGACGTTGTGTTGGTGATAACGGCGCCGGAGTGGGCTACTCACTACCGGATGTACTTTAGAAAGGTTTACATGTCTTCAGCCATTTCTTCGGGGAATATTGCACTTGGTGTGTTTGTGTGTGTGTGTGTGTGTGTGTGTGTGTGTGTGGAGGGGGGTGTAATCAGGTCAAAAATCAACTAAAACTTTAAACTTAACATGTGGACATGGCTGACCAATTATCAATTTTTATTGATATGTTCCAGCGAACAGTTATACAGAGGATACAAGGGTATTTTCTTTTATTTGTAGTATATCAGCACAAAAGTTGTTGTCATACTTTTGTGAAGACATATGAACTTTAAAAATGTAACGCGTAAGAAGCATTACAATTGCAGTGCAAAGTATATTATTCAATTTTGCTTCTTTAATGGGTTTCTTTACTGCTTCATCTAATTAACCTTTTTATAAACTTCATTGTGCTTGTTTTAAATAATAGAACAGGACATGTTAAGTATCATTGAGGAATTGTTTATTCAAAGCGTACATTTTCCCAAACAAATGTTTTGCATTTCAAGACAGATTATTAAGCTACAAGTATGCTAGGAAGTCCTTGTTATAGATCTAAAATCTAAAAACGCCGATGAAACCACGAGACATAGTTCAAGTGATAAGATATTTAAAAAAAATCGGAAAGAAATAAGTGGGGCAGTCTTTTTATGCTAAAAATATTGTGAACTTTTGACTTTTGCGAAAACAAAATTTATGAAGCGAGGGTTGATATTTGAGGAGGAGAGAGCGGAAACTCGTATCTATTGCTGTTCAAAGCAGCAAACGTCTCAATTCTGACATGTAATAGGTCGGGCGAAATGTCGAGACCTTTAAAGGGGTATAAATGTTTCACAGACAATAGAGGGCGGGCCGCAGCATCTTCTCTTCACGTTTGCCGAGCTGGAGGGAGGTGTCGCGGCTTGAGAGTTATTAGGTTTGACGGGCTTGCCGACATCAAAGCCCGCTGAAAACACAAGGAGTAAAAGCGATGGTGTCACGCCTCGCTTGTTCTGTTATTTCATCTCGGCCCCAGCTCCACGGGCGCTCCGCGGCCTGAGGGTGTAGACGATTTATTAAAAAATGGTTCCAGCTTTATTGCAGCCGGTCACAGAAGTGCGCTTGAGATTCTTAATTAGTTGCTCTTTAACTGATATGAAAAAGGTCTCCGATCCATTTGTAGGGGGCTCTGCCTGGCTCTTTTTGATTTCTGCGCACGGCGCGCGTGAGCCGCGCGGGTCGAACCGCCGGGCCGCTGCCACAGGGCAAACCACGCGCCATGAGGTGGGGAGAAGAGGGCTCAGTTACGATTGGGAAAATACAATAGGAGCAAGCGGGTTGTCTCTTTCCATTTTCTTCCAACAAAGCACACACACGGGGACACGCTTTCCCTAATTCAAAACCACAAATGTTGAACTAAGCGCATCAAATTCGTTCCGATAGATTTTACGCGCAAGTTCTTTCGGAAAGGTGAAGTCTATTATAATATAAATAAGGATTAGCTTCTGGTTGGGTAAGTCACCATGCAATTTCGTGTCTGTGTCGATTTCGCACTTTTGCACAATATCAATAAAGTCATTAAAAGTTGAAACTTATAAAGGCGTTCCCTCTTACCCTTGGGTCAAAACGCTTTAATGAAAGAAGCACACTTTTGAACGCAAACTGGCCAAAGTGGAGAAGTAATTCATTAGAAAACACGATTACCATTGCGTTTAGCCCAGGGCATCCCTTTTATCCGAAAGAAAATCTAATTTGAGGGAGACTTTGCTTGCCGCGGGGAAGGGGAGGAGAACTGGAGAAGAGCAACTTCATTACACAAATAGTCAAAGAACCAGGAGCTATGAGCGCACAGAGGAGGAGGGGGATCCTGCACTGGGACCTGGTGCGGCAACAAACCAATATATCCACAGCCTATCACACCTGCGTCTCCCCGCTACCTGTCTGTCAGGAGCCCTGCACACCGCGGCAGGGGGAAACTACACCTTCTACAGCACAAACCATGGAATAATTGAGTGAACTATCGCAATAATTAAACTTCAATTGAGCGTTATTAAGGGAATAGCGCGACGAAGGGCATCCCTTTACGCGCGTCTCCGCCGAAACGCGGGCTTTAATTTATAGGCACACCTACGAGTTCATCAATTTCAAATTAATATCGGGAAAATAGCTTGATCAAAATGCCAATCACGCTCTTTGAGGTTATTTGGATGTCAGCTTAATACGGCAGCTTTGTAAGACTGCATTGTCACCAGCCATATAATCATTAGGATCTTTAGTTTCGCTCCTACCAAAAATTGTTGTAAATTGTGGATGGGGTACAAGCCGAGATTCGTACATATAGGATGCTCACGAGAGATATAAGGCGAAAGTAATAGGATAATATTGAATTTTCGAAGAGCGACCTTTTACGGAGGCATTTTCATGCAAGTCAATTTGTCTTTGGGCAAACAGTCGAAGCGGGTTTATGAATTTCAGACATCAAAATTCCTTAATCTGTTTTGAATAATCGTCCAAACTCCGGAAACTGAACGACCTTTAAATAGCAGCCAGTTTATTTGAAATTAAAGTTGTCAAGTACACACGTGTAATTTCAATCTCCAAACGACATTTTATTAAAGATTTCTAATATGTGTATTACCTGCATCAATTCCGGAAATGTCTACGCAATATCTTTTATCATTAATTTCGGGCGGTTACGTACCTGAAATTGTCTACTAACTAGATCTATCATACTCTTTATTTTTCGTGGTTTATAGACAGAGAGACGCTCATTCGTTGTTTATGACGCCCTGAGAAACAAAAAGAAGATGAAACCGCCAACTTGTTGTCATTGTGAATTTGCTTTTTTATGAAGCATAAGTGATGCTGTGTAATTTAAACTTATCTCATCGCTTTTTCAAACATTTTCTGTTGGCATTTCAGATCGTTACGACGGGACCAAACATGCTTATTTAATTTTCTTGTCTTCCGCTCTGTGACTGTGCTCATTTTGCGTTGACATTGTGATCAAACATCCTTATCTTTTCCCTGGCCCTAGATATATCTCTGTAGCCACTTTTGAGAAACCTGCTCTAGCACTCTTCGAGTTTGTTTATGATCATCTTGAGTCCTAGCTTGGAATTAAATATACGACCATGGTTGACCGCAAACCACATATACATTGTCCGCAGACACTTCTGTTAGCTTTCGTTTGTCAAACTGTGACATTTTGGGATGTTGGCAAGTTTCATTCCCGTGCGTTTTGGACATTTCTTCTCTATCTGGCTGAAACAGCTTTCACTTGTATATCTCCTACACGATATCCTTTCATCTCTCTATCCATAGATCCCGACTGTCCTTGTCTCTCCATCTCCTGTACCTGGCAGGGTCCCGACCCGATCACTTGGACGGAACAAATCGGCCAAATCGGCCTCCTGCTTATTCTGCCCACAGAGCTTCATATGATCCTTTTCTTCCTGCCTGGTGACAGGGATAATCGAATGTTGCCGCCGAATTGAGAACTATGAGCAAATCCACACATAGGAACCGAGAAAGATTGCTTACTCCAAGGCCGGGGAATTATAATGCAATCAAATAGATATGATGGGCACTCAATGCGTAGCATATGAGTCCAAAATGACAAGGATTTGATGTCGTTTTGATGGCGTTATTTTATGCCTTCTGCTACTCATGGTATATGCTGTGTATTATATAGTAATAAAAGTGATTTTCCTCTGACGGAATCTGACATCTTGGTAGCGTTTATCACAGTGAGCGACGCGCAATTGTTGGGAGAGCTGGCGTCCCCGGTGAGAGGAGATCAGTTACAAGCTGAAAACGATGTTCTCTTCACTTCGGAGTGACGTCACGAAATTTACGTGGGGAAACAGACGAGGCTTTAGTGAAACTGACACGGGTAGGTTATCTCTCTCACGTATTTAATGGCCGTGGAAACGACCGCTTGTGAGTGATTGGTAAGTTGTAATGGGGGTGACAAGGGTTACGGGAAGACAGTCCGATCGACGCGATAATCCATTTACCCAACAATCCCCCCAAAACCCTCGGCCGAAATTGCCCGAACCAATTATCCGACCGTTACTTGGGGAGCTGCGTTTTGCGGAAGAACGCCGCGGTCTACGCCAAATTGAAGCGTATTTCATTAGGTTCGAAACGTCGCAGTATTTCACTCACTGGAAATTGCTTGCTCTGGTGATAATTAAGCGAACACGTCACTTGAAAGAAACTTAAAGGTCCAATCAATTGGCGGCGGTGTGGGGAGGGGGGCGAGATCTGGATAATGTCGACTCCAAAATGACAAGTGTTCGTTCATATATCTCATTATTAATTGGACTTAACGAAATGTTCTTGGCTTTCGCTTTGATCGAGGGTGATAAGTGACGGGCTTTGTGTAACGACCGTGTTTTAGCGGCGAGAGGGTTTCCCGGATAAGCCCGCGATAATGTTCCATTTTTGCTCTATCTATATCTCGGCGGGAAATCCTCCTCTCGCGGAGGTGATGTATTTGTGAAATAGACACCGGTACTTTGGAGCGCTCGGTGAAATGTAAGACTAATGTCTTACCTCCTGGATGTAGCAGGGCAGGGAAGATCTGGACGCATTCCAAGGAGAAACTAAAGACAAAAGAATTCTAGAAGTATGTTGGATATGAGAAAAGGGAGCAGACGGCTAAGGTTGTCCGGCGTGTGAAGGGGATCCTGCCCCAGATACCGTGGGACTACCGCCGCGCTATTGTTGGTCCGTCCAGACCGGCACGTGTCGGGCGCGGGTCGGGGCCGGGCGAACAAAGGCCCTGTAGGAGCCGTTTCATGTTTGTACACCATATGCGCTTCGGTGTAAAACGTGTAGCTTTCAGTTCGATGACAACTTCTATTGAGTGTACATCGCCGCCGCGTTAGACCTAGTGTGTCCTTACACTATGTCTTGTCTGACCCCTTCCTTGCAAGAAAGGGAGGGGCACTATTTGTGTCCGATAACCTTCGTTGGTGGCCTAGATAAAGTTGGTTCTTCTATGAGTGAGCAGTGATCTTTATTTTGTTCATGTCGTCCCGTATACGTAAAAAGTTGACTAAGTCTGGTCTCGGAAGAGAATCCTGCAGTTTGCTCCGACCATGGCATCGCTACAACATATGTCATGTATGTATGTATGTATGTATGTATGTATGGATACATGAATCTCTCGATTTATCGTGTTCTACTTGACTCTTAAAGGGCGAGCGTTTTGGAAACACGACTGTGTAAAACACAACAAAGCCACGCGCCCTCTGTCCCCGGAGACTAACCGGTCGACCGGTTGTCAGCACCAGGGACAGGGCCCGGTGTTCCCCGGAGGCCAGCCAAAAATCAACATCGCTCCGACTGGGGACGTTTGATTTCCCCTGGAAAATGGCCATTGACATTTAGTGCTCCCCCCAATCAAATATTCATGTGGCGGTTGCCGCAGTATTGTTCAAATGATATGGGCAATTCAGCCGTAACATGTTCGGGTCTCAACCCCATTTTCGGCCACTTGGCGAGTCAATTTGCATGGTATAATCGGCATCTGCGCTTTTTTATACCGCTCTTCACACCGTAGTTTATTTCCTATTACGAGATCCATTCTGGTCTGAGAAACCGATCAAGTTATTTATGCCGCGAAATGGGCACCGGAGTGTCGTGAAATATATAGCCGCAATTCGGGGAAACTCTCTGCCGGAGAATTGAGGCAAATTGTTTAACACCGTGCTAATGGCATCCAATCCGCGCTTTAGCCCATCGGTTGCGGATGAGTTATGGGGATAGAAACTCGGGATGTCTCAGCGGCCCGTGGATCATCCCTGCCCGAGCAGCCTCGCGCTAAAGCCCGGTATAATTGCGAGCCGTTCCCAACAGAGACTGCCGTTGTGTAGTGAGTTATTTCTCAGCGGTTATGCGTGGTTGTTGTTATAGATAAAGTAACAAAGGAACGAATGATCACATGGGATTCGAACTCCAAAAGACAAACACAGAAGGACAATCCTCTCATCTGAATGCCCTACTTGTCCTTCGCGGTTTGGCAACAGTTGCGGGGCAGAGGGTAGGCAGAGGGTCTCCATGTCAAGTCAAGCAGCGCGCCAGCTGCTCTGCTAGAGGGATCCTCCAAATCGAATTAGATACATCATAAAAAGACTCTGATCAAATGATATTAAAGGATTTACTCCAAATAGCAAACACCCATAATCAACCATTACCTTAATCTAAGTTGAGCGAAATTGGTATGATAAAAACAGACTTTTCTGCCATTTTTGTATAGATTGACTTTGAAAGTCTTCCCCAGTCCCTTCAGTACCCGGACTACCCTAGTGTCCCGCCGTGTGGTTCTGTCACAGTGCTCAAGTCTCCCGGCGCGCTTCCTGAATAAACGCTTCCACCCGGATGACAAAGAGAATTATACCTCAATCTTTTGGTGTTTCCCAGTTAAGAGTTTCATATCCTTAAATATCAGGTATTCCTGGTCAATTTGATATGAAATTAAGGGCTGTCACTCACGGAAATTGCACCTCTACATTTCCGGTACACATGTACAGGTAAGGGAGCCGAGCGCTGGGTCCCATCTGCGACACGAAATAACGTGTTATTTTTTCTTTAGTAATTACTACTTTTAGCAATGCTTCCATGCTGAGATGGAACCGTAGTTACCTTCTGTTGGGATTCTGCGGGCGCGTGCGTGGACTTGGAAGGGCCAAAAGGAAAAGCGCGTCTGCATGCAACGTGATTACCTACTAATCCCCAGTCAAGGAATAATAGTCATTATATTGTCTTTTTCTAAAACGGGCATCGAGACATAAGTATGGTATGATTACCGTCTTTGTGCGCGTGAGAAGCTATGATTTTTGATATAGACTCGCTGATACGTGCTTTTCCGTGGTAATTCCTCGGGCAATAAAGAAGCCAGCTGTGAGACGAGCAAAACGTTAGGAAAATGTCTCGGTAAGTCAAACGTTCCGTGTCCTTTACAAGCGACAGGAGATACTAAACCCCAGCCTTACACTAGGGAAGTCTGGTGGATTTGTTTTTGTTTGATCGGTGGATGGGTTTTGGATCCAGCTCTGTTGAGCCCGTAAGCTCTTCATCGTCCTTCTGCATTCTCATTCTGTTTACCGCGGGAACAGACGCCCGGAGCCGGAGGCACAGCGCCCATGGCTCGGGTAACGTTACGCTCCCGTACTTAGCACAGGTCAGGAATTTTAAAAGGCTTCGTTTTTCGTTTGAATCTTGTCCGAGATTTCACGGTGAGATCGTCAGATAAAACGTTAGGTTGTTGGCAGAAACACAGACCGTCTACTCCCCGTACGTCTGTTGGGCGCTTTTGTGATGTCTCTGAGGGCATGGTTGTTTACATTGCACCAACAATGCCTGTTTGCATGTAGATCTGTTTCCCTTTTGTTGCCAAATTTGTTCCATCGTTGGCAAGTATGTTTTGCAATTGTCCGGTGCTTTGGGAACCACTTGTAATGCGACTCAAGTGCCATAAAGTAATTGTACATTTCGTAAACTCTGTGTTATTCTGTTACAGCTTGTATAGTATCTCCGATTAGAAAATATGTGTTATATGGCATTTTTCTTTGTATTCATAGGTTACCTCAATCTTTTTACCGTTTGAATTAAACGGTATTCTCAACGGTATGTATCATTGTATGTATCTGTGGTCTACGGTATAATCTTATGTCACCTGTTTTGTTGAGTAAAAAAGTCCCAGATGTTGCAGTTGTGACTACCCAACCGGCCACATTGTTCTCCTTTGTAACCAAACCGCCGGGGCAACTACGGTACAACTGCGCGATCTACCGTGCCAGATCTCCTATCTTTTGTCTGAAACATGTAGCCATTTATTTCAATCGTACGGAATTCAGAAAAAAATGCGAGATTATTTCAAAAGATACGTTGAAACGTTGATCATAGGAGACTGGGGATATTTTTGTTTTCGATTGCTGGACCTTCAAGTTGAAAAAAATGCACCAATGGGGATGAAATTTTCGTTTTTGTTTTAAGGATTCGAAAGGCTGAGGATCATTTTTTCTAATATTAGCCTGCGCCTACGGAGGAAAGATAGAAGCTTAACGCTGTGTATGAATTCTAAAAGCCAAACTCGGTCTCATTTAACCATCTTTTTGCAAAAGGAGAAACCTTATGGTATAGTCTAATGCAAGTTGTTCTTTTCTCATTTTGCCAGTGCCATAATTACAAACAGTGAAGAATAAGCGTTGAATGCGACGTTAGAAAACAGACCATAGAAAATAAACAGACAGATACGTGAATCACTTAAACGTATAAAGAATGAACTCTAGTCCTAGAAATTACCGTTTCATAAGAACCAGTTTAGCGATGCTATTGTGTTCCTGCATTGTCTTTTCTTATGACTGCTATGTTTGGAATACTCGAAAATAATCTGTAGCACCACTATATGTATTGGTGCTACTGATTATAACAAAGACAGTGAGGAGAACAATGACACCTCTTAACGTGTTCTTACGCCACGGCAATTTCTAAGAACGAGAGTCCATTCGTTATGAATTTAAATGGTGGACAGAGCTACCCTATATATATTTTCTATTGAAACGTCGCATTTAAAGCTTATTCATCACTGATCATGTATGGATAGGGGTTGTTTATGCAACCATTGGATACCGATATAATATCTACTGCACAGCTGCCCTGTTATCATGATAGCACCTGTAATACACTGATTTGAGTCATGTTTTGTCACCATACCAAGGTAATCATATTCAGATGAATCCGGTACTATTTTCGCTTACACTTTTCTGCGATTGTGGGAATGTTCGGTAACATACAGACGCACTGGAAGAAATCAGAGCACAGAATGTCAATGGGCATTTCATTTGGAAGTAGCAGGCTCTTTCAGACATGTTGATTAAATAATGGTGGTCATTCGCACTCTATATATTTGTTGTAGTTTAGGACAGACGGGCCCGATGGCAGTGATGACAGTGTTCCTGAACAGCGCATATTTTGATTGAATCGAAAGAACGCGGTGCTACATTCATACGATTGTTTTGAATATCTGTTGAAAATCAGCAGTCAAACATTCCTCTCTAAACGAATTATAACATGCAGCAACATTTTTCATGAAAAATGCAAAATATTTAGATGACGCGCAGTCTTCTCAGACAAGAATATCGAGACCAGCCTTGATAATACACCTACATGTATTTCCAGGATGAAGATTCACAACATGCAACGTTTTAAGATGTGCAAAACTTCAGTCACCTACGAATGAAGACACACAAAAAACACAACGGATATTTTAATGGTGTAAAAGTAGTTTTAATAACTCAATTTGGTCTATTACTATAGTAAAACGTAGCAATACAGACGGGCTTTCTTACCAGAGATTTGTGAGTTCCCTCCACCGCTTGCCGCCATGACAGCACCAGTAACGTTACACCTAAAATGGCGCGAAAATATATTCCTTCTTATAGTTTGAAACGGACAGTTATTTGTCAAATATAGGTAATAAATTTACAAGGATTACATACAGCACTAATAGCGTGAAATACACGATAGAAACGAGAAATAAGCAAAGCTTCTGACCAGCTTTCAGAAATGTGAAAAAATATCGTCCGATTCAAGATGGCGGCTGTGCCACAGTGGGGTGTGGACTATGTGAGAGGCATTTTAATACGGCTGCTCCGGTTCAATTTCGAATCACACGTAGATACAGGTCGCCGTGTATGATCTGATATAAGAATTATGGACAGGAATTCTGGGCCGAAACTGCTGTAATAAGTTGGGTGACTGTGAAAAGTGGGGATTTAGACGAGATTTGTCTAAATCGAATTATCTCCAATCGTGACGGGATCAAGAGGAGGAAGTGTAGAAATCAAATAACACTGGGGAAATCATATTCAAGCTTTTAAAAGTTTGAACGTCAAATGAAATTACCCGGGAAGGTGTGACATCGATGTAGGGAGGTCATCCTTTATCAAGCACTATCAATTTGCTTTAAATAAAAGTGTGAAGAATATTAAGTTTTGAAAAGCGAAGGTCAGATTCAATCTGGGCGGATATAGCAGGACGGTGATGAGGGAAAACGTTTTAATGCCGCTCTGCATGTCTCGAAGGATACGTTCTACCGAGGATATGTCGAAATTTATTTCTCTGACATTTGCGATCTAATATGGTTTGTAAAGCGGAATTACATCTCCTTTTCCCTGTGAATTCCACTTTTCGCATTGCGTAGGGGTCACGAGGGGAAACTAAATGGAAGAATTGCTGAAAATATGAAGCGAATGGCTATGACGTGATTAATATCACTGACGTGTAAATGGGATTTATAAATTAGGACGGAAATGATAATTCCATGACCTTTACGTACCCTTGAACCTGATTCCAGCCTTTTATGACTCTAAATTCAGCGTGGTAAACTAATAAAGGTGACAAACCTCGTGTTAGAATGTCTAAATTTGCCGAGACGTAGCTGACGTCGGTACCCTATTGCAGCCGAAAGGGTCGCGCGCAGCATATGCATGCAAAGGACTTTGGGAATACCGCTTTACCTTTCGTCACCCGAATGTCGACAGGGGAGAACTTTTCCTGAAAGCTGTCATCATCCGAAAAAGCCAGAGTTCAGGCATGGGGATTAAACAATAAATATCCGTATAAGTGGCTTAAAAGAATAGCCTGGGCTTGCAGGGAAGGTTAAAGGCAATAAAACTTGCGCCTGAGCCGATGCTGGGTTTGTGGAGTGTAAGTAAAATGGTTCTCTACTTTTTACCCAAAGTTGCTGAAAGCTAAACAGAAGAGGTGAGTGTGGATGGGAGTGATGGGGAGATAAAGACTTTTTCAGGCCAAGTTGCGTGAGAGACTTACAGCTGTTCTTTGCCGTGATGCTAAATCAAAGACGAAGCTGCTTTTTTCCCTCGGAGAAGCGTTTGACCCTTTTCGTGGAAGGATATCTAGGTAGAGGGAGAATGCCCAAAGCAATTACCACCTTACCACCGTCACTCACTGGAGCGAACGCTGAGAAAAACCAGAGCACCCAATTTAAAACTCGAGTTTCCACTCCAGACAAAAGCTTCCTTAAAACCGTCTAATTGACGGTCACCTTTCTCTACCTTCTAAAAACCTACACGGGAGGGGATGGAAGTGGAAATATCTTTGGTAAATGCGTGCTTGCCCCTCGGGCTCTCCTTTCGTTTGGCGTCATATCTGGAGGGAAACATTGGATTTTGCAGTGTTGTGCCCTTCGCTATTGAACCCATTAGCCGGGGAAGCCTGCTCCCAGGGAAATATGTGAGAAACGCAGCTCTGTGCTGTATAATGCGCCGACTTTTTGGGCAGGTATTTAGCTCATTAATAACTGAGATTGAGGTGATGCGTACAGGGACCGACTGCAATTTGTATCAAAGAGTGATCCTGTTTTCTTATGTACTGGTCTCTAACTTTTCCGTTGAAACTTCAGAAGCGCGTTTCAGGGAGGAGAAAAGTTTCACAGACAAACGAAGTTGGGAAAAAGGATTTATGTGGTTTAGATGCATCTGCGGAACAATTCTACAATGACAGTTACATATACGTGTTAATATTGGAAAAAATGTTATCACAAATGTCAGCAACTCAACGCCTTTATAAATCGCACCCTCGTCTAAATATGATATCAAAACAATTTTCAGCATCTCTTTGAAGTGCAAAGGTCAATCCAATTATGTTTGTCTTTCATGAACTGTCACGAAACTATTTTGCTGTTTTTCACACATTGAGATATTGTTAGCATTAGTGGTGCGTTTGAACATAACGACGTCCTTACGCTTTCCCTTGCTAAAACATTGTTGAAAAGTAGCAGGCAAGTAAGAATATCCGTATTAGTGACTGGTTGAAGAATTTTAAATACACGTAGCAATGATGACATCGGTGCATCATTATAAGCAACAACCTCTCTCATAAATAAGATTAGGGCATATGCATTAAAACATGCTCAATAAACTAAATGTTGATTTACATTTTGGAAGAAAAATAGCTACACAAACATCTCAAATGTATGAAATGAGAAATAAACGGAATTTCATTTTAGTCCCGGGCACTTATGTCCCTGGGTGGCGTTATCGTTATTTGATGCTGCAAGTGATCATCCGACAGCGCTAACATCATTTAATCACACTTATAAGGCATTACCATTCAAGACATCGAAACTTACACCGTCGCTACAGTGATCTTTTAAAATCATACTGATAACAACATCAAAGTTTTTATACTCTTCTCTGGTCCTTTACTTGTTCTTGCTACGTACTGGAACGAGTTGTGTTGTCTTTATTGAATAATAATCCATCCTTGTGTAACGGAGGATGCCACCCCGAGTCCAAATTGAGTAATGGACTATCTCCCCATAATTTCAACTGTCATCTTATGACGTATTATCGCTAATGCTCGCCTGTCCCCAATCTGACCCAGGTAATCAATAATTATTACTCACAATCGATAACACTGAATGCTTCCTTCATAACATTCATCCGACTAAACACTTTATGTTGGAACTTGCATCACTCATTATTGATCACCAGTAAAATTTACTGTCAGTGGAAAATGACTTAGGGAAAAATCCATATCTCATTAACAGACACTTCACAGTTACTAACGCGAAATGCATAAAGTTACTTTCCTATTAAAGTTAAAGTGGATCTACATTAATCACTGCAGCGCGTATGAAGATGTATCGGGTGGCAGTGTTTTCTGCTCCGTGTTGGGTGTCCAGTCGGGTGGACCAGGCGCCGAGAAAACAAGGAGCACAGACGGGAGGGGATGTTAAGGGGAAGGTTAACGTAGCTTATAAGAAATACATTTATTTACATAACGCGTTTGACACTTTTGTGTCCAGTAACAGTATTTTAGGTGCATTGAGTACACGATATCATTTCTAGGTGATTTTTCAAATTTGGCGAAGAAAATTTCCTAAGAAAGGTAACAAAAAGGAAATTACAAATGAAATGTATGTCTTAGAAAAATGTGGAAAACACAATGAATTAAAATGTTATCATCGAAATGGCGGCGCTATCATAAATAGGGAATATTTTATTATATTATATCGTGTCAAGTGTTATACACCATACATTCATTCTCCATCCGTTCATTACGCTACATATCATAGGCAATTCCCTGCTTATATCATCTACCAAACAAATGGTTGCACAGATTAGCAATTATCACTTTTTAAGTGAATGTAAACTTTGTAATGATGCATTCAGTCAAACTTACTTCAGATACTATTGCTAGTCATTTCCTTTACTTAGAAAGTAATGGAAACAATAGAAAAGTCTATTCTATCTTATCTGAATTATGAATAACATTTCACTTTACCGGTAAACCTGTTTACCAGATTCTACTAATATAATGTCGGAATGTTGAACTGAGAAGGATGTGGTCAACACTTATCTGTGTTCACAAATGTATGGTATTTTCTGTTTAGCCTATTACATCAAGAGCAGAACACTTTTATTCTACAAAGTTGTTTAATCTAAGCTTCTCTTCCCAACAGTACTGCGATCTTGGACGTAGATCCTAGCAAGGGCACGTACAAGGTCACTGGAGGGCGCCTTAGACGGTCAGCAAGCATCTCTTCAAGTCTACAACTGCGGCGAAATACAAAGCAACTCACCGCGAAAAATAACTAGACGATACAATCATGGTTAGAAAGTGATAAAAAGTTGTCACTGATGGTGGTGTAAAAGGCTTCTTATCGGTGATATGAAAAACACGTTTACACCCTACTATCAAGTGTTTAGAGATCCGTCTCCCTTCATTTTCTCGGAACGCCATCTTAAGTACATGTGAACTTTGTTCGAATCTTGTTGACGTGAATGTCGGCCTTGGTTTACGCCTAAAAAGTCCTTGTAGATATTTCAACTGTAAATGTTTCTGACCTCTTGTCACTACTGTTCGGCACACAATGGCTGTTTACATCTACTGGTCCCATGCTGACTGTGACATGACTACTATTGTTGTGTAAAACCTGACTACACCACGTACAAAATAAACACATGTCTTGTCGAGACGGGGTGTAAAGATGTACTGACTGTTGAAAGGTTTTTTTTGTCTTGACAACTTTGGTAATCAGAAACAGCATTGAAAGTGCTTCACCGACGTGTTGTTTTTATCATATCTTAAGGTAGAATATGACGCTATCAGAATTGGTGCTGCTGTTACATGTTTCAAATACTCTTTCAAAAGCCTGAAACTTGTGTTACTATCAGACAACAAACGAATAAAGGTCCTATTCCCAACTTTTCATTTCAAGTACAATTCTATTTTGAATCGATTGACTTTTTTCTCGATCCTGTATACTAGTGATTTCTAATATACTCTGTCTAGATTTATACTTGCAATTAAATTGTTCGTTTGAGTAACTACATTTCTTTGTGAAAGAAAAGATAATATTTCATATTTCAATGTTTCGAAAGTATTAAATGTAGCAAAATTCGAAATTTCGATCATCGTCACTCCTTGTTGCCCCCTTGCAGTGTTATACATGTATTTACACAACTCGGATTGTTATTGTTGCTGTCTGGAACAGCAACAGTCAGAAGTGTGTGGACTGAAATGCAAAGATACATTAGAAATAAATGGCCAAGTACAAAGTAACTCTTTTATATTAGTAACTTTTATGAAAAGAAACTTGGGGGACAGGCATGATGAATTGGATGCCCAGAGTGAACCGTGACCGTTTTCTGTGTGGATAGCTTTTAAGTACGCCGTCTCTGCTGCCGTTACCGATTCACGTCAGGGAAAAGCACTTTTACCCCGGCCGTCGTTTCGTCTTTGCCATGAAATAACGCACACGTGTGACACCGCAAGCGGAAGCTGATTTGTAAAGTTTCAGGCTAGATGAGTACTGACACCCATAGGGCTCATCTTGGCTGGCCCTTGTTCGTGTATAGCTTACCACGGGAAATGGGCGCTGACACATCGGGCCAGATGGGCTCCGTGTCATCTTTAACTCGCGGCTACGCGTGCGCCATTATTACTGCAGACGGGACGTCAACCGTGTGAACATCACATCGCCAAGGTGAGGTCAGGGGTAGGCTTGCCGGCCTCCACCTGCGATAATTACACCTTAGCCCGCCCGGTCCAGCCGGCCTGCACGCTCCCGACAAATTACCGTACAAACTGTGGGGGATTTGTGGATACAACCATCAGCCATATGCCTGTGTGTTAAAACTCATCAGGCCTCGGTGTGCAAAGTCAAGGTCAACTCCTCGGAAATAAAAAAAGAGTTTCCCCGAAGTATAGTTGTGCTCACTGGTCATCAAGTGGTCAATTTTGGAGAAGTGAGCAGTTTCCTGTGTTTAAGATAGATGGACATAATTCCAGAGGTCCGGCGGAGGCATCTATAATGTATGACCGGTGGTGACCGACCATTCATTTTCTTGTACCACTTCGGGTCCCACTGGACTGACCAATTTACTGGTGGTGGTCGCCACACATACTTTACACTCAGTCATGAACGTACTTTACTGCCAGGGCTGGAAAGCGTGGACTTTCCTCATTCAGTTGCGTTTTCTTGTTGCAAGTTTAGACAAGAACTTGGCGAGAGAAAACAAATTCACCACAGGACGTAATAACCTACACCCATACACATCAGTCACTGCCAATAATTATGTTCTCCCTGAAGGCATTATTACCGTACAGCCAAGTTGATGCTAAATTTCCAACTCCTTTGAACGAGAAAATATATCAGTTGATGGATATGAAAGAAAAGTTTGCCCTAAAGCTGTAATCGTTTTACGCTGTCAATTTTAGAAAGTTCTCATGAAAAATCTTTAAAACAAATAAAAGAAAATGATTTTTCATCAGATATGTAAGGAAGAACACCTAAGTATCTTTTAAAACAAATCATCATCCCAAAGTCTTCTCTTGATAATATTTTCCAGCTGTTAGAATTTGCAAGGTAGTTTTAAGTTCATTTTTTGACAATAAGAAAATGGGAAATAGTAAAAGTAATATTTACGTATTTTGCTTGGTCTAAATATTTCCGTTCTACCACGGTCCGTTAAATTAAACGATATTTAAAAACCCTCAATGGACAATTTCTCTAAACCACTAGAATGAATGTAATAAGGGAGTTCTTTGTTCTCGACTGTTTGTATTTCCTTTGTTGTAAACGGAAGGTTTATGTTAATATGTAATGTTTCTCTTTGTTCGTTATTCATTACTAATTGTCCGGCTCTTAACATATAACCCATATGTGACGTCCATGTCACGACACTGATGACCATATGGCTGCTCGTGCCAGATGGACAATAACCCCCAAAGTGACCATCTCTTTCCGTTGGTCACATGTAATTGGTCCAGTTCCCTCTGGGCCTACTTATAGGTACTTACCGGGCCGCCGTCCATTTTCCATAATGGACCATTTTCAGCGTGATGAGCTCAAATATTATGTTTGGACAAAACCCTGATTAAACTGCATTAGTGTTTGTGTTGATTGCTTCCTATGACAACGTCACGTGGTTTATGATTGAGTGAAGGCCCCAGGACGGTAACATAAAATTCTGTTGGTCTAAGAATTAGAGCGTTATAGCTCATAATAGCTGTTTGAGGAGGTGAAAAATACATAAATGAAAGTCTATCATAGCACTTCAAGTGAATATGTACAAACCTGTGGAAAAGATACAATATTTGCAATTGCTTTAAGGCGGTAAAACATCAGCAAGCCAAGCTCATCCAGTTGCTTGTGTTCGAGAACCGTTTGGTCGGTCATTTGAGGATCTTTTACTTTCAGACTGTGATCACTGCACATTTTTTTTCAACATTTTCAACTCTGATGAATTTTTAGTCTTTTTGGCAAGCACTAAAAATCTTATTGGAAAAACTCATTACAATGCTTGAGAGACTATAGAGTAGTTGGAATTCAGATAGGTGACAATAACAAAGGAAAAGGAAAAACCGGGCATGTAATATTCTAAATACTCTTGGAAATACAGTTTCATGGTGACTCCAGTGAGTTGGTACGGTCAAAACTACACTCAAAATATTGGCCCTTATCATAAGTAACGCTACGGTTCGATGAAAAAGGTTAATGGCTTACTTTACAGCTACAAATAAATATAGCAAAACGTACAAACAAAACGTGTGAATTAGATATACGATCTTAGCTTTGAATAGTGATTAAGAAAGTAAATTGCAAATGAAGACCAGGCGCAAGGAGGCGCTTCCCTTCTGCACCTTGTAATCTGTTGGCGCCACGCCTAATCCGCCAATGAATCTTGGCTTATAGGTTCCTGCTCTCAACTTGTTGTGCTGTTTTTGGTTAATCGCCCTCCAACCAGGCCACCCGGCTGACATAGCCCTGACTCTCAACACACCAACTCCCATTACAACACGCCATGTCGACACAACTTGGCCGCGCACGCGCACTGGGTTGGCCTTGACATTGGGCAGACAACCTTTGGCGCGCAGACGTCTGGTGAAACAAACCAGGACCTCTCCTCGCTTCCGTCAGTCGTGTTTTATGTTTGTCGCTCTTTGGTGAAAGGCCTTCGCGACCGGGAATACAGAAAGAGCGCAGCGGGCAATTAAAGAATCGTCTGCCACAATTTGTTGCCCGCAAGGTGCCCAGCAAACCGGAGCCCTGCTTAAGGCTCTTCAACACGAGCCACTCAGCCCCGCTTGAGAAACGCCGAGCTTTGAGGGGGGGGGGGGTGCTTGCGGAAATACTGCGGGTGCCATTTCTGTCTCTCTCCCATTCACGAATTTGCAGCGTCAAAACATTGAGGGAAAAATAATGCCCTTCGTTTGTCACATTACCGTGTACTGTACGATAGGGATAACATGTCAGTGGCCTGTCTCTGGCAGTGATTACTTTGTTTGGGTGCCCGGCCTAACGGGCAATCTGGCCTAAGTGTTAGAGATTGGCGTACAAAGGGGAATCGGAAATAGAGTTAGCCGTTACCTTAAACGGTTTTCTTGCGGTACATCAAAACAGGTTTTGGTAAATATTTCCCAGTACCCAGTCGACGCTAATGAAGGAATGTCTGTAGGTTTCTGGAAAGGGGCTGTGGGAGGGGGTGATGATAGTGAACTTCACAGCGGAAACGCGCCCTGCACGCGATTTTTTCTTAACGAAGGAGGAATGGAATGTGAAAAGCAAGATTCGAAGGGAGATACGATAGAAGTAAAATGAAGAGAGGATCTGAAGTACAAACATAAAACAAAACGAGAAAGAAAGATAAAACAGGAACAAAATAAACGATGGAATGAAATGGAAGACTTTTATTACAGACATACAGTAGAGAAAAGTAGACTCCGTATACTGATATAGATACATGGGAGTCCTTTGAGCAAGGTCTTAAATTGAAACCACACGAAGTAGACAAACAAATTTACTAGTCTGGCTGAATGTGCAAATGTGGAGTGTAGCAAATTAAAAGGAAAAAGCACAATCAATTTGTTAACAGAAAACAGTGACACAGTGAGCTAGATCACAGTGCGTGGGGAAGTGATGATTTTCGACATTCACAAAGTTGCTCAGTTTGTGCAAACAACAAAGGATGCCGCCGTTTGGGCTGTGGTCTTTCTAACCAGAGTGGCTGTCAACAACGCTATCTATTACACACGTATTCAACTCCGGTTTACCTTCGAACCGACCACCAACATCAGACACTATCTATAACTCAGCGATGTATCAAGGGACGAACACAGTGTAAACGGAACTTAAAGAGTGATATCATCTTGAACAAAAGGTGCTTAAGGAAGAATGACCTTGGTAATCAAATCAAAGGTCAAACGATTCTTTCAAAATGATAGGCAAAAAAATAGCCACTATTTTCTAGTATCCATATTCTGTAAATTCATTGAAGTTAAATCAGCAAAACGAATTGACAAGAAACATGCAAGTGTGCATTAGGAAACATAAAGATTGCTAAAAAAATTCTGGTATGTTGAAATTCTATGTAAGTTATGCTGTGAACTTCGTCATTTCAGTATATCAGAAACTTGAGTATACCAAATTCAAATGAGCATGGATTATGAAAAAACATTCTTAATAAGATAATAACAGCGCAGATACATAAAAAATGTTTAAATTGTCTTGAAGTTAGTTTTTCCCCCTCTTTTCAGTGTTTTACTTTGATAAGAGTGAGAAGCACGCCTGTTAATGTTGTGTCTTCTGCAGCACTTCACTTCAGCCATCAAAATTGAATCAAGAAATGATCAACACCCTGAAAATAACAATTACATAACTTTGAAATAGGGACTATCGTTCCAAACAATTCATATTTATTCATTCGTCACTCATAATGCCGAAACACACCACATCCAGAGACAAAATAATAATGACGGAGAAAATAATCGAGTTGAACCGAGAAAATGCACGAAGCGGAGCAATGGATGTAGGAGAATTCGGGTGACTTTTTGTTCAGTTGTCTTGTGACTGTCGTGCCACCCCACCCCGAATCTAAGTGTACGGATGACGAATCGGTTTTAATGGACGAATAACGGTACTGAGAGTGCGGGCTGACAGAGTCACGGTTGATTAATGGGCCCGGC
>NC_049982.1:12616455-12702930 GCF_000003815.2 Branchiostoma floridae
TTTGAATGGTGTAAAATGGTTGCTGACGTTAATGTCGGAAATGACCGTGTCACGACTGGTATTGAACTGGAGTTTATCACGTCCTGACAGCAAGGACGGGTTTTAATACGGAATGTCTTGATTGGGTTTTCCCCCAACACATATACAAGGTATTATCTTGTAACGTTACCTTTGGCAGACGTCGTATTAACAACTCCAAATTACTAATCAGGACTTCTATTCCATTTACAAAGTTGATATTTGAATACAAAAGGATTATATCTTCGAAAGATTGCAAACTAATGACATATATATGTGTATGACAAATATGTGAAATTACCCTGTAATGAAAGAATGCTATCGCGAGAGTTTCTGTGGCGATATTGAAGATGAAAAACAATTATGGGTTTTCCCCCTGAGGTCAGAAGTCTCCTGAACCAGGAAATCAGACCGACCTTCCCGCGTGTACCGTGACGTCCACTTCTGTCCTGCAAGACATGCTAGACACTCTAGAGGGATGGGGGCGTCACATAGCAAGTCACATGGTGATCTGTAAATCATTGGAAAGCCTCTCAAAGGAGCCCTAAAAAGACTGAATCACCGACATTTTGGTTGTGCAGTAAATGGTTGATCTAAGAGTATGTGTATTTTCTAAGTGTCTCCACTTAACAGTTAGGCGTTGAATTGTGAGAGAAAAAGGGCATTACAAGAAAATTGAGAAGTCATGTGAGTGATACAAACTTAAGCAAACTTGTGATATTCCTAGAAATGACTTCACCTGTCATCAAAGAGCTACTGGTTGAGAGATGATTCAGGATAAGGCGGTTACAGATTAAGTAGTCAGATTATGTGGGAAACCACCGACACTGGCACCGGTTTCATCATCCTTGCACCAGTTTCGTCGGTATGAATTCTCTCGGAGTCATGTGTGGAGAGGATCGGGGTCCTGGCAGAGACATTGGACAAAAAGAGCGCAGCACGTCAGCAATGATTCTGACCAAAGTGATAACAATACAGGCATTAGCGATAAGGAAAAAGAGATAATTCTACGTAACGCCAAGGAAGATGGCCATCATATTAATGACACTTAATGAGGTCTGATAATAGTGGTGACTACGAAGTACGTGTGTATATGAAATGGAGCGTCAGTGATGTTTAAGATACTGGGATTCAAATACCACGTTATGATGGGGGTTCATACAATGTGAAAGTAACGCCGCAGTTTCCAAACTCTCCCAGCACATCCATTTGATACTTATTGCACCATACATAATACAAGAATTCATCCCTCCCCCCTCAGGGTAATATGTCTCTCATCACAGTAATGTACGGGAAATGGCCGCTCATTGATCGATGGATACAAATTCAACTGGCAGCGTTCAATTTATCAGGTTCATTATCATCTCACATTTATCAACATGTCGATGTTACAAGCCAGTCGGTAGGATGTGCCTAAACGGTCCATTGAGAAAAGGTGTCTGACGACTTGCAGGGTACCTGGATCCATCGAACTTGTTGGAAAAGAGCAGTTTTAGAATAAATCGATAGACGACGCTTCTGAGAAGTGCCCTGCAGCAATGCCTTGAAGGTATCTTGGTTCGGGCCGCCAATAACTTGGAATAAGAAACAACTCTACCACGAAGATGGATACATCTTTAGTTGTAGAGTTTGATTTGATTTCAATGAAACTGTTTGCCCTGTAAATATTGTATTTTTTCTTGTGATCGCCAGGTGACGCAGGCCGATTTTTATCCGTTCAAGATAAAGCGTTAACGTCCAAACAAGTTGTGAATTTGCAGTTTACACCAGAGAAACTAAATCTGAGTTCCCAATGACTTAGTTTTTCCTCTAAGAGACCCCCTCTGTAGTTAATAACCATCTGCTTTAGACAAGGAATTATTCTGTTTTTGTCTCTCCAACCGAAGCATCAATATATCATTTCGAAAGCACCCTGTCAATCATTTTCAGTAACATTTGTTTTAATATCCGTACTTGACGCCATGTCTCGGAAGATGGCACGACTTATTCCCACCTCCCCTCTACAGTTTAATTTCATTTAGTTCTAATATACTGCAGGGATCAGTGAGTTGTCGGCCGGGGATCAAGCGAGCGTCGCCGGGCTGACGCCGGTGTCTAAGTGGTACCGAAGGCGATACAAATTCGATCATGTCAGCGGTGACACTTGAGTCCAAGTCCTTTGTCTTCTACCGTTCGTTCAGGAAACATTGTATTGAAACGGCGACCCTTTCTTCCACCTGAGCACAGAAAGAACGTTGACGGTGGTGCGGAAATAAACCGGAGATTAACGTTAACTAAGCGCGCATTCGCAAATGCAATCAAACCGCACCGTTGTCCCTATGTAACCATTACAGTTCCTGTCCTTTTGAAATGCCAAGTCATAACGGAGGAAAGCAGGTTGAATCTGGGAGACTACTTTCCTAACTTAGCAATTACCTTACTATCCAGGTATTACATCGCATCTATTTTCTTAGAATTGTGGTAAAGTGAAAGCGGTATGTCGGTATCGATACTCCACAAAATGACAAGTCTAAGCACAGTATAGGGCGGTGTTACAGTGTCACCAGTGCTGAAGGGTGTGGATGAGTATGCCGGATCAGGGTTGTCGTCCCAGCGGGCGTCACGACGCCACAGTCCCGACTATAACCCTCAGCAACTGCTCCGCTCATCCGATAGCGTCACCTTTCCTCCCGCCGGCACTGACAGCAGCTCCGCTAGGGGCGCTTACAAACTACTGAGGTTTCCAAAAACACTCGCGATCAAGGACACCGTTATCAATCATCATTCACGTCCGGCTTACAAACACAAGTTATCCAAAAAGATGCAGGCATTATTTTAAAGATTCTAACATCAATAAATCAAATAATAACATTTCTGAGGATAAACATCAAGGTAATAAGTTACGCCTAATAGCAATTACTAAAGCAACTTGATATGATTTTGGAAACGTTCATGTCCATGACCGTTTCCAAAATCATGTCCAGGTGCTTAATTAATTGCTATTTGGCGTATTTCTGAGGATCATGTAGAATCAATTTCATTTGTTGATCAACACTGGTATTTTGCGTCCAGCCCGCGCATTAACGGCGATAGATGCACTACAATATGATGTCTCCTTCATATCTGTGCTGAACGGATAATTTGTTTTAGTGGCTTACAATAATCCATACACAGTCTTTCCCTCTGACAAGGTCAGCAGTTACAAAGTTTAGTACCTTTAAATTAACGGCCATAAAATGTAGTAAAAAGTTTATCAAATATCTTCAGCTAATGGCACTCTTTGTTACCTCCTCAATAGCACTTTTGTAAATTTATTCCAAAGAGGATAACTCGACATAGGAATAATGGATTTTCATGGTTTTTGGTATGTACATGTAGGTAGCTTAGACCAAAATGTACAAAATGAAATGCAAATGATGCAAGTTGGAGGAACATTTGCATCATTAATGAGGATATTCTATCATAGCCGTTTTTGTCATAATCCATGGAAAAATGAGAAAACTGCTTAGTGATTTCTTTTTGGAATTTTATGCTTATGACATGTGTAAGTTAGTCAATGATGAACATCACCGTGCATGGATTATGTAAATGTCCAAGTCAATTGCATACAATCTACAAAAGCGCTAGATATTTCATGGAGGTATGAGCTCGCCGACCTCTAGTTAAACTTAAAGCGTACATACACTTGGTCATGGTTTATACGATCATGAGTGACATTGTTCATGTTATCTTCCCGTTTATCACTTCCTAACTTCTTTCTGCCTTCTTCGTCCTCTTCCTCATTTTACTGTCCACTGTTCTCTTTCCTCTCTTTTCTCTTTCGAATTGATACGAGTTTCTTCTTCCTTACCGCTTACATTTCCTTCTCATTGTAAAGCAATTAACCCCATCACTCTACACTTTATCAAATTCATGCACTCGGCCTTGTTATCAAAATATAATAAAACAGGGGCACTTTATTGCGCTACCGATTGATGTAGTAATCATGATATAATCTTCTATATCCACAGAAAACCGCCAGTATTACAGGAGATGCCGGTGGAAGACATGGATCGAAGTCTGTGTCTGGGATTGTGTCCCGAGGCCGCGACATTGTAGCCATCCGCGGAACAACCCACTTAAAAACGGGAATAGATAGCTGTGGCAGGGAACATTGACATGTGTGGTTATGGCCGCCGGGATGGCATCAGTGCGCCTAGTCCCATCAACACCAGTACAATGGAACTCGTGCGGTGACAAATTTGTGTCAACACAGCCAGGGAATGGCAGGACTAACACCACGACTGGGATAGATATAACAGCGGATAAGGATAAGAAAGATGACGACTTGAGGACACCTCATTTTAGTGCTTCACTTATATGTAAAAGATATATCAAGTTTCACAGGAAAAAGAAACGAAACTACCAGATTGATGAACGACCATGAAACGGTTGAGTGGTTTTGAGTTTAACAGGGTTATATGATATAATATTATGTTATATATATACGGCGAAAGTTCAATTATTTGCCTTTTGATATCTTATTGAAAATTATAACCGATATATACACACTGAGTGAAAATGGCGTCGGCCAAGTTATCTTGTTCTTTACAACATGTCCATATTTAATTTAGTATTTTCTGCTACAATTATTCCGCCCGGTACTTAATCTGCCTGCCCAATGTCTGAAACTTTTGTCGCCACGACTCATAAACCCTGATCCCTGCCCGCAGGTACACACGTCAATCACGAAAACGCTGCGTGCTGATTGGTCGATATGCAGTAAAACGCCAGAGGGCGGACCTTTGGGTTATGAGGTCTCATCATGGGACATGGCCTGATACTACATATAATGAGTAGCTAATGTGGGCATATATCAGGAGACAAGGTGAAGGATATACTGGCATACATGCCTACTCCACGTACACATGCACCCTCAACGCTTCTAACGATTAAGCCTCACATTTTGTGAGATGTCAAAAGCAACTGTCAGCAAAGTTTATGGATCTACATTCATGATCTCACCGCCCTGTGGGCATCCTGTCATTATTACGACACAGTAAATCGTAGGTCGTTAAAACGCAGAAATGACTATTGACATAAGAATTGAAAATCAAAGTGAGGAACACTTTGTGCTGAGCACGCACATGCAGAAAAAGTCATTGCATTTAATGATCGTTAATATATCTTTAGATGGCTTTGCGAGTAATACAAAGACTGGGACATGAATCATAACGTCATTAATATCAACCTCTCCTTTCTGTAGAGACCGTACTGAACTGCATGGAACAGATCTGGAGTAAGTACTATTGATTATTGCGTGCGGAGTGGAGATAACATCCAAACCGTCGTTGACCACGCACTTAACCGCGATGGCATCCACACGCACCCGTGGGCAGCACGCACGAACCGAAAAGTCGTACGTACTGATGCTATCAGCGATGTTCCAGTGATGACATGTTGACATTATCTGGACACGGGCTTTACCAACTGGGGAATGGGTGGATGATACTGTCATAACCCGTGTAGTAGCTACAGTGAGACGGGTATAGATATGATGTTCCAATGTTATTATGGCTTTAGAAAAAGGGTCGGGCCGGGAAGGGGCATGAGGTCTATTTGCAACAGAAACAGTACTACACAAAAAGTTAACAGAAAAGAAAGCAGAAAGATAAAAGAAACGATTGCAAAAAAAACGTTGATCTCTGAGTTTGTACAAATATATATGCCCTCACATCTGACCCTGTGTCAATCTTAGTGACAGGTCCATCCTTAATGCAGGGGCTGGAGGAGGTGATCTCGGGTTAAGACTGTTGAAGGCTAGGAGAGATAGAGTATCTGCCTAACGGTCCGACGAGTTCTGCCATAAAAAGAGACACTAAAAGTGCAGGATCCAACATCGAGATACGTCAGTATCAGTATCACTTTGCAGAATGAGCCAAAAGAGCCTTTATCAGTTCTCAAAGTTCTCAAAGTGTTATAGAGTAGAGTTGGTTTCAGCTGACCGCCGTCCAGCTGTTTAAAATTCAAACAAAAAGCAGCAATGAACGAAGCATTCTTGTATGTATGTATGTATGTATGCATGTATGTCATAATAAATTTGTGTAGTGCAAAACGAGGTTCTAACTTTATTCTCCTTGGTCAGTTGTTAATACTTGTACGCCCTGACTCCAAGGCTCGATCACCTCTCCCTTGCTGCACTTAATATCCCCTCCAAGACAAGGTTAGTCGGTGACGTACCGCCGAATTAATTGTAAATCCCTCCGCCCGGCGCTATTAAGGAACACGTTAGAGCCGGAGGCTCCACCTTGCTCGTTAGACAGGGGTCAGCGTGGTCGCGCGGCCGTCCCCGACAAGGCGCCACCACACACCGCCGCCAGCAGCATGCTTAATGGCTTGTCACTTATTAAGTCCTGATTGCAGCTCGCGTAAATCAGGCCCAAATTGACCCCCTCCATGCTCGACAGGGAAACTATCGACTTTTTGCTGATCCAGTAATATACGGAAAGGTTATATCGCCACACTCCAATTGTAGGGATTGTTTCTGCAGGGCTTGTAGGAAAATTTCGCTGGTGAATCTCTGGTACCGGTAACGTTACAGGGCGAGGCAGGAAACTTGGCGGGAATCGGACGACTGGAATCGATCGTACCCGTCAGGTGGTCTGGACGTACATGGATGTTAACATAAGGACAAGTTTTATGAACAGTGAAACAAACAAACAAACAAACGAACAAATAGATAAATGATTACTAATTACATATCTACTTACTTGTATCTGTACCAGTGAACGTCTCCGCTTCTGCTTGACATGGCCTGCACCAAAGGCTGCGATTGATTCCCACCTGTGGCCCTAATTACATGCAACAAACAGAAGAAAACCATCACATGGTACTCGGATTACCTCTTAACTACAGTTCCACGACCTCATACCTGTATGTTATCGGCTTGTCGGGAAATAAAATGAAGCATCTCAGCATTGCAGCAGAAACTGAATTACGCCGAATTTTACGGACAATTTCGACCTATTGGATAAAATCAATGATATAAATTATCAACAGATATGTAAAAAAACAGTGTTCGACGTCGTGGTCAATGGTAACATTGTACACGACATGACACTATCAGAAGCAAGGCTATCCAAAGCAATGCTACCCTCCATCACCAACAACAGATTAAGTTTGGTATGTCGACAATGAGTTTAGCCAGTGCAGATTTCGCACGTGTAGTGTATCGTTTGGTACCACTGACTTGAAAGTACTGAAGTGATCATTAATTTGACACCTGCGCATGTCTCTACAAAGTTTGTGTCTTTTCCATAAACATAATCTCTGGTGTTTTTGCCCTTTGTCTATGTTGCATATAGTGACACAACGATGAGGCAAAATGTCTAAATATTTCACTTCAATGATCCTTTGTCATACAGTAAGTCACAGCATACATTTGTGCCCAGGTTTCACATGAGCTGACTATGACGGTGCAATGCTGACCTCTAGCGGGAAGAGCACGAACTGTGCATAGCGAACTGCGAACGATCACGTCATCTATTAAAGAACAGGCCGTTTTAATGTTTCCATAAAAAGTGAAATGTTGATTGAATAGTCGTTGGGTGTTAAAGCACTAACTAACAGACCATATGGTGACCATATGATAACGCTAGATATATGTTATCATAATCATATTCATGCTTTATCAAGTCGAAGCGCTTCCTTCGTTGTTTAACTGTTGCCAATGTTTAAAGTGTGGAAAGATACTTCGATCTGACGATACCATAAGAATCAAGTCTATGGATAGCATAGCTGCAAGGAATGGGACCCAATGGTCTCATAGAAACGTGAACATTAATGTGGGTAATTGGCTCACACGTTATGTTACCTTCGCCAAGAAGATTATGTTTTCGGTAGCGTTTGTGTGTTTTGTGTGTTTGAGTAGAGTCTAGAAGACCAGCATGATTTTAAAACGGCAGGATGGATTGTATTAATATTCGGTATGTGAGTAGGTCTTGATAAGACTCGGAGACGAGTAGATTTTGGGTTCCCTAGCAGCTCGTTACAGTACTGCTTTGAAAACAATGAAAGATAAACAAAATGAAAAAGAATACATAATTTGCATAATTATCAAGGAAATGCTATAATCTAGTTGTGGCAAATGACATGGATTTTTCATTGTGGCATTTAGAAGTTATCAACGGGTGAACATCATTAACATCCATTATGCAAATCGAGGCCTTATTCATTATTTGTTTGTTTGTTTTGATCCTTATATGATAAGCATTCCCTTGTAATTGTATCGTATGTTTGTATGTCTTATTCTTAAGCGTGCAGAAGACACTGCAATGTATTTTAGTGTTTGTGGGTCGAACCAATTATAGTAATAAATTATCAGAAAATGTCATTATAGCCTTCTTTTAAAAGATAGAATGTGTACGACTGTACGTCTGTTATTTGGGTGGTGGAGATGATCAACTAATATAATTTATGTAAATGAGGACCTTACTTACACACATAATGACAGACACACATATTACATCAGCTAAAGGTTAAAAGTTTTAAAGCCATTTGGCGAAGGTGTGGGGTCGTGGAACTCTAGCTGTCTCCCCTTCCCCGGATCCCTGATCCATATTGACCAATCCACTTGTATGGACTGTCTTCGGATTTCCCTATTTCAAAGGAAACTGTTAAGACTTCAAGGTTACAACTGTCGCTAGATGATGAACGATGCTAGTTTTTTGTAATTAAAGCCGGGATGAAAACTTCCCTGCTGACTCCTCCTAACGGCTGTCGCGGGAACTGCTGTGGAGCCAGAATGGATGGTTTGCCCGGGTATGACTCCCACCGTGGTCGTACCATTCACAGCGGGCGTGCAGTCCGCACCTGATGCTCTGCAGCTTTGCGTTGCTCCGTGAAGAGTAAGGGGTAGGGATTGTCGTTGGCTTCTTTAGGAGAAGGCACGCCTAAACATAAACGTTACATGAACACTACTGCCCCCCTCCCCCTCATGGACTACTGCTTCACTAGAGATCTTTGCATGCATGGTTAATGTTAGTGTAGCCTCAAAAGCAAAACTTAAGGATAACGTCTTTCAGGAATGGAAGGCATTTCATAAGATTCTACTGACGGGCCTGTTTCCGAGGTCACCTTTCATGAACACCGGTCTATTACGCCAAGGTGCAATGTACGTCTGTTCCGCAAGAGAGCAGTGCTACATGGCCTTGGGGGCAGCTGGTGGTCGCCCCAACACATGTATTACCGCACATGCACAAATCAATCATATCAATTCTATAAAACGTATCAGTAAAATAATCTTCTCTATCAAAACAATATAAGTTTATCAAGACTATTGTAGCATTTCTAATTGGATATGCAAATGAGGCCCTCATATCCTTGAATTATGTCGAATGATATTCACCTGGTATTAACTTCCAAACGCCTTACGTATGAGTGTTCCATCGTTTACCCTTATGTTGTTGTTGTTAATTGCGCTAATGATGTTTTCATTTGCATGGTTGATATCAATTGACATGCCTCTCTTGTTCTGCTACATATGTCACATGTTTGAAAGAACTATCATGCAACGCAGCGGATGAATGTAATGTTCTTATAAATTGAATATTGTGTACAATCTTATTATCTAAATCATCACTTAAGCTATCTACAAAAAAAGTCCGTCAACGCCCTTTTGGACTATTCCCCTTCAAATTCTCAGACAAAAGCGGCCCCTGCAGTTCCAAAGAATTCCTACATCACTTCATGAGTCCAAGAGCCATCTATCATTAAAAGTTGGTGACGATAACATGTACAGAACACGAAATACCAAAACCGCTGTAGTACCATGGAAAACCACTGAGAAGCCCACATGCATAATCTTAATTATTTTTCCAATTGTCAAAACCTACTAACATTCACCTCTTCTCGAGTTATGCTGTTTACAAACAAACAAACAAACAAACAAACAAACAAGCAAGCAAGCAAACATGCACATTTACGTATATAAAAACAAGAACAACTAAAATTTAGACATTTAAAGCTCTAGATGCTCATACGGCTCTCCATCGCATGTTAAACAATGCACTTGCATGGGCCGCTTTGAAAGCACAACTGATTATGATTCAAGAAGAAATTTCTGATTGGAATGTGACGCACTTCTTTAAAACCGAGAGTTTTCAACTCCTAAACACTTGCGTTTTGTTTCTTTCTGCAACGGAATAGCAACAACATGCAGAACTAGTATATTTGCAGAAGTGACCATGAATATACGACTTTGTCACAAATGCCAGGCTTATGTTGGTGTGAAACTGTTTCCACCATACAGATACGGTTCCTGACAGCATGGAGCGTACTTCTCTTAGCCTGGTATCCAGCCGTATTATAGCTCCCGATCGCGAGTCTCTTCTGTCCTCTCTGAAAATAGTTTGCAGAGAGGACAGAAGAGACTTGGGAGCCATGATACGGCTGGATACCATACTTTACTTCTCTTCGACAGCCAGTCTAAACCCGTGTGCCAGTCCCAACTTTGTGCAGCCCTTTGTGCACGAGTGCGACATCAATAACCACAATATCTGATGACACAGCAGTTAATCTAGCATCCTCCCCTTGTAATTAGATTTAAATCTATAATTCCAATTACATCCACATCGCCCTGACATATTAGGCAAGGCAATGAAACATCCCGGAAATACATCCGTTTCCGAAACACCAAATATATTAATCCCTGGAGGCGAGAGATTGTTAGAATAATCAGTTTGATGATAAGCTCAATATGTTTACTTGTCAGTGATAGTTCTGGCTCTTCGAGCTGCTGACAACGTTGTCGATTTGGAGGGTGTGGCTTAATGGGAGAAGGTATTGAAATTGACGCCATGAATCACCCTCTCCTGTGAATTTCCAGGTAATTTCGCTTGCCGGAGATTGATAACGGATGGCGGCGGGGACACAACTTTATTAGCTTAATAATGATAACAACTAGGGGTATGAATAATGGAACGGTCGACATGAATCAATGTGCACTATATTCTTGTCAGTGCGCCGGCGTTAGAACGTTTACGACTGGCCATTCCTACTCTTTTCCCGACCATGATACGTTTTTATGTCGTCACATCACGATTATATACCAACTTTTGGAGGCCAAGTCTCGCGGGTTATCCAAACCTTTCTCTGTCGTATACGTATGTCACACAGGTTTATTTTCGTAGCCGAGTTCAATAACAAGGTGACTAGTCATGCAAAACTTTGCCTCAAGTTATTGTTGTACACTTTCTAATGTGTAAGAACAATAAGGTATTCATACTTGGGTTGGATTACCCTACCCTACCATACCATACCGAAACTGCATGCTTTGGACCCCTTGTTGTTTGGGAACAAATGACAACCCTAGTTTCCGTGTTTGAAATATTCAGATCAAATTATCACGGCACTTAAGTGGACCCGATTATAGATTACTTTAAGAACTTTGAAATGTACATTTGATAATGCCAATTACAAATATTTACGTGTACTACCATGTGTATTGTGAAGCTAACCTAATCGGTTGTGTTTATTTCCACGTGAAGGGGTAGGAAACGCAAGTATGCATGGCGATAAGAATCATGTTCAGTGTTTAGGAAGCCGTTACTTGGCGAGTTATGAAGCGCTGACCACGTAAACCCTGCATATTTACGTCTTCCACGGCACCATTTTGCTGGGAGCAGTGAAAGACAAACCGGCCCTAAGCCCCTTATCTGTCGGTAGAACACATTTCCAGTCGTCCGTCTGTAGTCTGCCCATTATCCCAATCTCCCATTATAGTCCACGCGTTATTTCTCCAGCCCTTATAATCGCCATTTGCTCCCGGTGAGCACATATATCATCACTGTGTTTTCCTGCCAGTGTCTTTGCATTTTTCCATTCATATAGCAACGCAGCTGTGGTACCTAACTGTATTTTTCGGAAACATAACCTATCACGGAGGCTTCCTCCTCTGAAATATATTGACCGTTCGAGCATATGAATGTCCGTTGTGGAAGGTTTAAGACATGTATGGATACAACTGCCCTAACTGTAATGCTAGCAATCTTATTCTTGACGGTATCAACATCGACCATATCAACATTCCATAACTGCCATGCTCATCAATGGGTGCAACTGAGTTGCTCATTCACGAATACTTTGTTAACTAACATTGGTGTGCTTGAAAGAGTGTGTCAGTTAAGATGAGTCGGACTGTCGGACACTTGTGTAAAGAGATGTTTTGCAATGGTTGTAACTGAGCTACTCTCTGCTAAGATGCTTTAAACTTTAGATTCATCGTCACCGCAGTATGATAGTCATTGCAATGATCATCATTAGTGAAAAGTCATCTAAAACTTCACATCACTAATAATAATGTAGATTGATAGGACATGATGTTTCTGTATAGCCGGTATAACCACCCTTCAGCGTAACAAACCGGCTTCGCGGCGCGGCAGCAGCTGGTTATATCACACTGAAGTGTTCTTTTGAAACTATCCAGCGAAACTGCTTCCAATGGTGATAGCAAATTTCTACTCTTCAAATATTTCTGGAAATACGAATTTTTGAACACATTAATCATGGTGGCAGGTGAAATTACAAAGAGGATTCTATTTGACCATACTACACCGCACAATCGCGTAATTCCTGGAAAGTAATGGCGGCACAACATTGCCAAACTTTATCCTTGCCATCGGACTATTTTTTTTTCTGGAAAAGTCCAAGGCACCTGGCACCGCAAGTGCACGAAATAACCTCCATTCTCGTGATGACCAACATGTAACAAGATTATCTGGAGCCAAATCAGGCGTCAACTCGGCGAAGACGGCGCCCATCCACTGAGACGGCTTCTTCGCCAAATAGTGATGACTGTGAGACGGTGTTCTCCCTCCCTCATTCATCACTGTCCAACTTCCTGGTCCGCTGAACCCCGGGCCCTACATGATGGATAACCCGCCTCTCCACACTAAATGGCACAGCCAAGGTGATTGACTAGATTCCGAAGCCGCCCGAGATAAATGAGATGGTGGTTGCAGATAAATCGGCTGCCGTAATCCGCAGGGCTTATTAACTGTCAGAGAAAGGTGAGTTTCTGGGCTGAGGAAGTCCCGGATGTTGTTGTGGCCGGTGAGGGAGTTGGGGAGGGGAGGTGTGGATGATGGATGACCGGTGTGTCTGACGGTTTAACTGCAGACCCCCGAGTCCTCATGTCCTACAGAACAGTTTACTTGGGAAAGTGAGACAGAACTTTGAGAGTTTTTCGTCAGCAGAAATGAAAGTTTGGTCAAGGCAAGGGAGTGTGCCGGAGGTCTGGTGCTTGGACACGACTTAAACTTGTTTCGTGAGCTTATGAATTATTCAAAACAAGAAAGCAACACTTGAAAATAAGTCAGAAGCAGCCATCGAAGGTTAATAATGATCAGGCAGAGATGTACCTGTGATCTTCAATCATTGATATTTTTCCAAGACTCAAAGCCATTTTTCTCTTGCCCAAACGTAGATTTTTTAAACACTCTGTGTCATTTTTGATGGCAATTTTGACAGTCAATAACTTGATATTAAAAGGATCATCAACCCTTCCGTTCCCCAGAGCGAAGTTCCTCTGGTAACACGACTGACTCGTGTCGTAACATCAGCCCGACTATACTTCATCACACGACCTCAGAACTCCACCGCAATGGCAAATGTTTGCTTTCTCAATTGACTCTGCGATAGCTGCCGTTTAAATTTAACGGCTTTTGGCATGCTCGCTGGCAGGCGCCCCGCGCAATCATTCCTTTATTGGCCCACAGACTGCCCGGATTTGTTCTGAATCTTCAATTTTCTCCCGCGCCCTCTGCGCATCGCCGACAAAAACCATAACTCAATCGGTCGAAATACCACTAAACGGCACTTAATATGTCACACCATGCCATAGGGATAATCCAAGGTATATTAAAACATAAATTTGGGCAATAATGTCACTAGAGGTTCATTTCATATCCGTGGTTATGGGTTTCCCTGGCACGAACTCGCGAGGTTGGTAAATTTTGCGGGGCGAACCGATTAAAGCTCGCTGATTTTCAATGAGGGCGCTAATTTGTCAACGCAGGTCGGGATATAACCTTCTTATCCAATATGTTGTCTTTTTGCCGGGGGTTTCGACATTTTCTCAGATTGATGGGAGAGGAGGTTGTCTCGGGGTCATCGCCTGCTTTATTAGCTAGTGATTCCCTACAAAAACGAACAGCGGAGAGATAAATTACGCAGCAATGATGACTTGAAAAGGTCTCCCTCTCACCATTTAAGAGCCGAGATATAAATCTTCGGGGGCAACTCAATTAAACTCCAGCGGCACGTTCAATCAAAACTTGCCAAGAACTCCATGATGTGAGATAATAAAATCATGTCATTTCGCGTTTTTATCGGCAGAAGATAAATCTAATTTTTGCGACGCGCCACAATTAAAGTGGAGATGTTGTCCGTTATGAAAATGGAGGGAATTTGCGACCATGGCACCGCCCTCCACCCATTTCAATGCATATGTTTTCTGTGAAAGTACCGAAGTTTGATAGGAACTTGCACCTCAGATTAGGATCTTGTATGATTCTATTCTTATCGCAGTTGAAATAGGCATCTGATATTGTTCAAGTCAAGGTAAATGATTACTTACCACATTTAGCTGAGTCCTTGACAACAGTCGAATAAACAAAACATTCACACATAACACACAAACTATCCTGCATCCTTCAAGATATGGTGTAGGATGAATTCAATGTAAAAAGAAAACAAAGAGGAAACCGAATGCGCTGGTTCAACGATCAACCTGTAGGCTTCTCTACCAACAAGTATCTAAGAAAAAGCAACAAAGCCAGTTAAGTACAAGTATTAAGTTGGGCACGGGAATTGTCAGTTGGTTCGCAAGGTGCGTTAGTATATGCGTGTGAGTTGTATGGAACAGGGACAAGATGCCAGGTCTGATGAATAACATCGACTTAACTCCGTTTTTAGCTATATATTGGCGGCCATGGGCTGAAATGACCAAACAGGGTAATGTTACAGGTATGATGACGGTATACGCTTTTTTCTGGCCTTACTTCAGAGGCGCACAATCACAATCACCGGTGCTTTCCGTTCATCTGACACAACACGGGTGCTGTCCTTAGTGCTGAAGTACAGGCTGGAGTAGGTAAACAGATGGAAGAACTTGACGAACTTGCAACAAAGACCATCTAGGAGTTGCATGGAGGTTTCACCTTTCGAATTTCATACTTCTTTGGAAGGATATAGGCGGTAACAATAGCAATAAAAGCAGTAAGTATTTAGCTATAAGGCTGAAATAGTGTAACAGTGTAAAACGTCATTGCTCCAGAGTTTGTCTCTCTACGAACTTCTATCTTCTTACCGCAAAGTTTCCTCAGCTGACTCGAGTGCGCGAAGTGGCATTGCAATAATCTGCACGCACAGATGAATACCTAGGACCTGTATCTAGAAAACACCTACAGTTCCTTCAGCTTGCATTAAAGTCTTGTCGCTCTCCTTCCCAGGGGAGCGTGGAAATCAAAGAGAAGTCTTTGTGGAAGTCTGCTCATCAAAGTCGATCGGTTCGCAGTCACTAGAGGAGAGGTAGGGGTCACGGGGTCCCCTCTACTGGGACGCTGGTATAAGCCGGGAAAATTCTCTATCGGGCCGGGAGGATATTGGTTGTCGGATACCTGGGACGTGTTTTCTCCGCAAGCTGAGCGAGTTAATCGGAGATCATAACACCGTGTCGCCGGTGTCGTTATGGCCAACAAACTAATTATTATCAATATGATTTTCTTTAACTATGCTGGAGTCTGGCGGCATGCGGCGGGGGGCCTCGGCGCGGCAGGGAACGGCTGTGATTGATCGTTTACCTTCCATCTCATATCTCCGCGCGGTGGCCCGTAGCCAAATACAATATTATTAATATTCTTCTCTTTCCGTCAATCTCTGCAACTCAGACAGGCGTAAGAGCGCCACAGATCCAAGCCGAGGCCTGCAATGTCTAATCCGCGCATGGGCCGAACCGTCAGGGGACACGTCGCAAAATATTAGCTCTTCCGCTTTGGGATATGTCGCAAAAAATTACCGCTTGGTCCCAACGTACCGCGGGACGGAAACGCGACATAATTGTTTATTAGAAAAGTGCAAACAGTTCCAGTGATTATTTATCGGCCGTGCCGGCGTGAGACATCGCACTGGGCCCCTCCGAGACAGCTTACATCGATCCCAGGGAAATTTGTAGTAATGAATGCAATTATTTCTTTCATTACATTATATTGTTAGCATTAATGACACATTATGTCAAGTTAAAAGCTTAACCTCAATCGATTGCAGGGATTATAATGTCAACTAATAGCATTGCTGTTGATTTTTCAACCCCGTGATAAATGAGGGCCCGCGACATTGTCATATATTTTTAACGAAATTGTCGAAATTCTTGGCCCGGGGGAGTCACCTCTATTACAATTGGTGATGATTCATTCGGACAGCATGTCAATTCAGGGCAATGGAAATCAACCCGCCGCCAGATATGGACAACCTTTCCTCTAAATGATCACGGCTCGAATCAAACGGAGACTTAAGTGGGGGAAAACATCTATTCAGGCTGTAATATTCCCCACCGCCTGGAGAATTCTGGACAACTCCGGCGCTGTGGCATTAGCGACCTCCCGTAGACGAGCATATATCGACGTGGTGATTTATAAACTCATTTCAACCGGGGCACTAATCCATTTTAACGTAATTAAAGTGCCCCTGTTTTCCCATCTCCGCAGCATGGGTGTTAATCACGTTCGGTACCATGCATATGCCCTCGCCTTTCCTTCCCCCTATAAGCGCTCTCTAATTGATGATCTTCAACTTTTTACCAGATAACCTTTCGGGCAGAGATAAGGCGCGCTAAAGGACTCCAGGCGCGTTCACCGGGACAGGGAATTAAGGAGCAGCATTCTGTCCTGAGGGGAAAATACGAATAGACGTTTAGGCCCTAATTGTCTGTGGTTTCACCCATCTGTCTGGGGAAATTCGACTGGAAATCTAATTCCTACCTATGCTGGAGAATCCTAGTCATAAATTTTGTGCTGTCATGGGGAAAGGCTGTCAAATAAAGTACGGCGCGCAAGGCTTTGGCATTTCGCAATCGACATCCCCGATAGGGGTGCTTCTGGGGGTGGAAAAACTTGATGAAAATTCATCTTCTGACATTAAGATGAATGATCCTGGATCAAGACATGAGGAAAATCGTTTCTCCAGCAATTTTGCGCAAGGAGGGAATTAGATTACATGCGTAAAAGATATGCGGTATCTTGGCTTTGTTTCGCGTCGTGAATCAATTTTTCTTCCGTTTTTAACGACGTCATTTTTCCTCTCTTCCTCTTATCAAAATGACACGATAAGGGGATGGCGCTATTATTGCGGAGCCATGCACCGGTAGTCAACTAAACAAATGATCCCCACTCAAAGTGTTTCTTTATCAGATCGAAGCCCTGCTGTATATCCTGCCCCATTTCATCTTACCAAGGGCGCTGTCAGAGCCCATAGAAGAAGGTAATAGGGCTCCTAATGGCTCGAACGTGTTCTTGTGGTGCACACAGACGACTCGACAATCACGTCAGCACGGCTCAGTCCAGGAGGAACGGAAAGGCCGCTCTTCCAACAATCGATAAGAGCAGATTGCCAGAGATGCTGCTCACCCTTAATGGCTTTTTCTCATCGTTTTGCGTCCTATTAATGTCACGCCTCCGCTTCGTAATGGAGGAATTCGCCAACTGCCGCTGCTGCTAATTGGAAGCTCGTAGTTCGATGATAGAGGCCGGGAGGACGCTTAAGAGGAATTGAAAGAATTGATCGACGAGCGAGCAAGGAGGGCAAAAGGCACCGGCTTGTTCCTTGTCTCTGAAACTACTTACCATCGTTACATGTTATTGTCATAGTTATTGACACATCAACATACCCCCTCATACATTAACTTTATAATTTTTTGGACGATTTCACTACAGTAAATCAGTTAAGAGGTTTGTTGTTCGAACATTGACCAAAACGGCTGCACACGGTTTCTGTGTTTACTTCAGTATGTCTACATGATCGCTCATAAAACAATAGTACTGTGCATGTGCTGGACGTATATATACTGCTACGCTACCTAAAGTATACCGTAGTTTAGAACATCATATATAACGTAGTGCAGGGGTGTTTGGAATAAACGCGTACGTGTACGAGTAGAAGTATAGACGTTAAATACGATATTCATAAACGTTACGCGCAATATTAGCCGGTATTCATATACCTCTGAAGTGTAATCACTGGATCAACAAATCATGTTTACAAACAGGCGGAAGACGCAATTTTTCTCCCTTCTAATCACGCAACAGCTTGATGAAGAATAGAACAATTAAAGGTTTTATTAACGAGTTCAGCTTGATTGCTCCCCTTAATAACGTGATTTCCTCTAATCTGTTTCAACAGCCTAAGGCTATATAGTTACACGTTGTAAGCTATTGACGTCTTGTAGAGGAAACTTAGTTTTCACGGGGATTTTATTGCAGTAAAGCTAAAATCCCCGGCTCTGTAAATGTTAATTTGCTTCATCAAAAGTTTCAGTAGGTCTTAGAGCCTGTTTTGAAGTTACAGCGATGTTAGGGTTTTAGATGCTCTCTGCTTGAGTTGCATTCATTGTACCAAAATTCACCGTACAATATGGCGGGAAGCATCTAGACAAAGAAATAAGATAAATGGAAATCCAATATTGTTCTCTCCATTTGGCGAATTGGAGAAGTAATTATTTCAGTGGGTTTGTTAAAGTGCAGGCAAATATGTTTTATATGTCGATGTGTTTATGAGACAGCATTAACAAACAAATTCTTGTCCAAAATATTACGTGTCTCTCTCAATGGGTGGTCTTGTATTGACTCTCTTGTACCAGGTTTGGCGCGGTTTAATGTCTTCATAAGCCTCAATAAAGCCTTACTAGGCATGGCAGTTGCTCTGGGAGAATGTACAAAACCCTCCCACGGATTTGGTCAGACGACGTTATACGGACATTGCTTGCCCTTTTGCCTACCAGAACGATATGCAATAAAAGAAATAATGTGTCCACCGACGCCGCGGTGTCGGACGTGCGGGTTTAGAAGGCATAGCCGATAATGTGGTACTTTGGCCCGAGCACCCAATACTTAGTAGCCGTTAGGGGAAAGGACGGTAAACTTTGGGAGGCGGCCTTAATGATAATGAGTCTGTCAACTTCGCATCGGATCTATCGGTCTTGGGGCTACGTTTGGAAACCTGTCACTCGGACCTAGGCCTAATCCTGTTGAGAAAATGCTTTTACTCATTATCTTAAGAGATGCAACAGTAAATGATTGAATTCACGGAAACCTAAATAAAAGATGGTGATGTTGTTCCCTGTTCAGATCCGGAGTTATGTATCATAGATGGATTGAAAGGGACGTAGGAACACAATGCTAACTTGGACGCAGATGCAATTTGTATCATTGCATCGAATTACCCATATTTTAGAGTTCAATTTACGTAGATAACGTAAACCACCGGGTGAAGAGTAATGGGGAGAATAAGTTGTTCGAAATGCGTTTTTTTATAACCAACGATAACTTTTTTGCATGAAGCATGACATCAGGAAGTTCCCAGGTGTAACAAATCCCCCTATCATCGCATCGGAACATTGGTGCAATGACATAGAGAAGATGATATAGAAGAGTTGATTTAACAGTGTACTTATATGGCATTTCAATTTAACAATTAAGCCGTGGATGTTTAATTTTCAAACTATGTATGAACTTGTCCCATCTCATGAAAGCCTAACACATGTACCGACGTGGTATATATGAACTATCCATTCCATTAGACGGCTTTCGCGCTGCGGCCTCGCTGCGACATACATTGAATCTGTGTAAACACTTTATATTGGAATATCGTGCAAAATGTAAAAAGAAGGATTGAAAAGGCACCAAAACACTCAATCAAAGCGTAAAAAAAAGAGTCTTTTTGTCATTGAGACCTCTGTGACTGTTACATCCCTCGACCGAAGGTACATACATGTCGCCGTCGTGAAGATTTGGGTGTAACTTGTCTTAAGTACACCGTGACACAGGTGATACTGACATAACCTACAATGGTACCGTTATATAGCGGTTTGCCTACAGCTGACACTTTTGATACAGCTCGTATCATCATTCACCTTTAGGATATACGCTACCATTCTCCTGTATTTTATCTATCCATTATGGTTGGAAAGTTGACTTGTGTAGGCTGGACCGCCTGTGTCGGGCGCAGCTTGTACGAACATCTATGTAGCGCCACCCCGCGGCCATTTCTTTAACTACAGTTCTTCCCGGTACGTGCATGCGCCAGTCACCCAAGTTGCCCTAAGGCTCGGAGACATCTCACGAAACGACAGAAAAGTCTGTGATCTTGACGAGTTTCAAGTTCAGTCCTGAGTACCATTTTGTCCATAAATAATGGTGCATCCGGCTAGAAAGAGACAGGCAAAGTTGATGGGGGCGCACAGTTCCTAATTTCGTGGTATCTGATGGCTGCTATCAGATACGGGCATTTTCACGACCGTAGCTGTTTTTCAGGACTCACTTTAGTGCGTTTAACGCATGAGATTCGGCGCCCTTACTCCTCCTGTTGGACAGTTCAGTTAATCGAATTTTCTCCGCCGACGCCTGATTTATGCCAGGGATAAAAGTCTGGCGATAGCAGTATGGGAACTAGAAGGACAAACTGAATGGCTACCGTTGTAGACAACCACACAGGGCCTCATATGAATAGAGCAGAGTAGACTAGAGTTTTTCTGGCACCACTCATACCCTCTTTCCCGGCACAAGGACGGCGCTCTCGCCGCGCTCTCTCTTCGATATAGAATTTGACAGATCGCTCAACGAATTGTATAGAAAAGAAACGAATTTTTTTTAACACTTTGTGTGTTTTGCTGTCCCCACAGTCACACTTGATCTAGTATGAAATCAAAGGTTACACATATCCTATTTAGGTCGCAGTGAGAGCGCATCGCGATCGCCGTCTCGTGGAAAATGAATCATAGGCATTTCTTTGCCACCCATTCCTAAATAATTGGAGATGAAAGTTGATGACAACACCTGAAATGTGGTCTCAAATATATTTGAATACTGTCCTTTAAGAGCCATACAAAGTTTTCTCAGCACTGTCATGTGATTAGGGACAGCGGGAACTGACAAGTTACGGGTTTGATGTTCCAGTAAAATTCCATGTTATGTTGCGATTGGCAGTTAAAGATGTCCATTATGAATCCGGGATGTGGCGGTTTACACGTTGACCTCCCCTTGTTGGGGCAGGAGGGCCTGGCTCACATACTAGGTCACCAGCTATCATATAACGCAGCATTCCCCGCAAACAAACAACTTTCACACGGATTGACTCCATCGTTTGGCGGTAATGGGCATACCGCACATTATTAAACCTGATATGGAATGTATTATAAGACTGCCCCAGTAAAACTCCGAAGACGTTAATGCCATCCAGGCCGTGATATATTGCTCCTATCCTTAGCGCTCAGCGGAACCGAACCGCCGCACCTTGTGCTCATTCATCAGCCCGCTCACACTAATACGGTTAGAGACTTTTGATTGGCATACCGATCGGACGACATTTTTCAATAAGTTTCTTTACCCCTCCAACATGTCCCCGAGGGGTAGCCGAGAGCGGCGAGCGAAGGAAACGCGAGGTTATAAAGAAGGTTATTACCGAACAGAGAGAGATCAAGAAAAAGAAATGACTCAACAGAGAACGATAAATTAGGATACAATGGACAAATTGCGGCTTGCTTGACCTTTGAACAATAGATTAACGATATCAACGCCACATATCACGAATCGGTCGGCAAATGGAGTGCCTACATCTGATTCTCGTAATGAAACAGATTCAAGACTGATATTTCCGTGCGCCGACGATAGCTTGAGAGATGAGGGATGTCTTAATAACGATTTCCGTCATAAATTACGCGCGCAATATCTGCTGACGCAAGCTCAAGTCGTCTGACAGTGTATGTTTTACTAGTCGGTCGATAGATCTTTCTGATTTTGAGTAAAGTTGGGCCTACGCAAGAGAGCAATGGTCGAGTTGATGTAATAAAGAAACCCTGAGTTGTCACATTAGAGACTTGCAACAGCAAACTTGGTACTCGTAACCGTTAAAGCTATTATTTTAAGTGATCCTTCGTCACGAAGGGACACACAAACTTCAGGAGAAGCTTTCCCTGTCGTCTCACGTAGCTGAGTTGGTGTAAGGAAAACATTAGCGGCCAACGGGCACACTCGCTCTCAGTCCGCCAAGACATCTTGACTGCCTCGCTCGACAAGATAAATGGGAGTTTTATGTGCTCCCTGTTCATTAGCCGACTGATGAATGCTCCCGCTGGTACCAACTGCGGAATTCTTCTAGGCGCTCTCTGATATACGATATACCCTGAAGTAGGACCCGTAAAAAACACAACCCACCCAAAGAAAGGACCAAATCTATATGCATATATATATATTTCACTCAAGAAGCTACTAAAGGCTCCTAAAACGTTCTTCCATACCGGCTGTAAGGTTATGGTGATGAAATGAGTCGGTCGCGCTAAAGAGATGTCAGATTGCTGGAGGGCTAAGATATCCTGGGTAGTCTGTTGTCTCTTGGGAAACAAAGAGTTCAGAAGTTCACACAGCCGACACTTCATTTAACACGGTCATCGGGGTTGGGTAGCCGAGAGATGCCTGTTTAGCCACGGTCCTCAACAGCCGTGCCAGCCACGCAGCGCTTCCACCACTCCCTCCCACCTACTAGCTGCTGTTACGGCAAGCCGTCATAAACATTTAGATGAGTTTATTACAAGTTTATCGCTCGTTTCCGACGCGCCTTAACGCGTCAGTGCGATCCTGAGATTGATTTAGTCCACGGCGGCGCGTTCTTGGGAAATTGGTGAATACAGTTTGTATCATTTCATCGCTGATATCTCTATCTTGTCACGGTTGAGAGAAGAATGCGCGCGTTTGAAACAAAACATGCCATCGTCCGCCATTTCCGATGGATTCGGCTCAGAAAACATGCGGTCAGGCCAAGTGAGACTCCTCACTAAACAGTAGCAATGGTCCCTGCTTTTTTTTTTTCATCGGTTGAAATCATTAAAATGTGACCAACTTGTATTACCTAGTGATGTAAAGGATGTCACTTCAGTTCAATGTCACAAAAGTTCATGATAGCGGTAAATTTTAGCACATCCACGGAATCCACGGAATGATCTTTCATTAGTGTTCTGAAAAAAAAAATCCATATTTGATCCGACGCCACATTAACATATATAATAGATCACTTTTACACATGTTGTAAAAACAGCAAAAAAAGGAAAGGAATTGCCAGGGGGTTTGGGCGGGAAGAGTCTCACAAACAGGAAGAACTACACGTTGATGTCTCTGTTGGAGGACGGGACCAAAGTCTCACCAGGAAGGGCACTGAGGTCGCCCAGACGGAGGTTAGGTAGATGGTCTCTCTAATCCTGTCTTAATTTCCTCACATTACCCCGCAGCTGACAGATCCAACAGCCTGGAGGACCGGGACTTGACTCGTGCACAGACGGGTCCTTCTGCACGGTACATTCATCACCACGGTTATATGACCGGTGTGAGTGGCAGGGAGAAGAGACGGATTGGGACGGACACATGGAGGGTTCATTTTCTGCTTCTAATGTAATTATGGCACGGAGAACTCTTGGCTGGAACGTTAGTGGGACGAGGATGGCCTCCTGTCAGGAAGTGCCCTCCGAAATCCTGTCCACACAGCCGCCAAGCCACGTAGTAAATCGAACACGAATCGAACCGTTTTTATTTGCAGTTCGAAGTGTTCCGCGGTCCCTAGCAACGTCGTTGCTAAGGAAAGGCTTGTCGCGTGACCGTTGGATGAAATTTCACCCAACTTAAACAGCTGTTTTAAACCTATTTGGCGGCCATTTTACAAAGATTGCGTTATATGTACAAGAAGGGAACACCATGTGCTCTCTGTATAAACCGTTTTGGGGGGATTTTACGGCAATGAAAGTTAGTTTCATGGTCATATTTGTTACATAGTAAAATGAGCAAAATGGCGGTGCCGTGCGGGGCAAAAATTTCGACGAATTTCACATTGACGGCATTTGCATTACGCCCTCGATTCTATCTTTAATGACTAGTGAATTAGCTTTGTCGAATCTTCGACTACAACTCATGTAAAGATCCTGTTGGTTTGAAATTTGGAAAGGTTTGAAAGTCCATGTCTATCGGGGTCACCTTATCGACTGTTTTACGCGCAAATATTGCAAGTTGTTGGTGTAGCTGATTCGAGTACAGCTGGCTTTTTAACACAAGTTGCGGTACCGATGCACATCCCCGGTATTGTCAGAGGACACATACGGAATAAAACAGTGTTGAGACGGACTGAATTAGCAAATGCTACATTGGTCTTACGGCAACTAGGACGCAAATACGGCGGTGCGTGTCTGGCGCGGGCTCCGTGGAACGGGCGTTGACGCAAGGGCGGAAGCGTTCTTTTTTGAATGCCTCTGATGAGGTGCCCTCGCGCGATTGGGAAAAAAGCCTATTACTACCACGAAATGGATAGTATGCCATATACCGACTGAAAGAAGAGAATTTGGACTATTCTGTGCACTAAATTTTCCGTTTATTTTCAAATCTGTCACAAGACAAAAAAGCGGTGGAAATTGCACTAAAATCAACTGATTTCAGGTTATAAAATCAAATGGATACAGCTAGACAAATCTGTTAAAAATCCAAAGGAGTGAAGTGAGAAGCTTTAAAGTTGTATATGCGATGAAATGTTGAATATACATAGTTGTAAACTCAAGCAGCAAGCTTTCTTGTAAGTAGTCCCAACGCCCGGGGGTCATGGAACGTAGAACTGTCCCAAAACGGCGCGCGGTTCGCTACGGTAGTCAGTTAGAACTTTTGAAGTTATATTTATATCATCTCGGATTGGCATATCAACTTGAAAGTTGGAATTTATATACGGGGGACCACTGTTAACTTGGTTCCGGTCAAAGATTCGATATCTATGGGACGAAGACCTGTCCAGAGTCGATAATTACTGAAAAAGTCAAATCGGGCGCGTTCTATTCTGGAGTCAAAATTATGACATGACTCCGCGCGGATTGGCGGCATTTGCATTACGCCCTCAAAATGTATGATGAGCCTTATACCGACAGAAACTACAATGTTTGCTCTTTCTTGTGGTCCCAAATTCCTGTTGGTTTGAAATCTACAACAGTTAAAAAATACGAGGGGAAATTACACGAAAATCACGAGATTTCGGGCCGTATTATTGACGGGAAAACGATAAACTATCGGTTCAAAAATCCACAGAGATAATAAATGAGTCTAAAATATTGTAAATAACTTGACATTAGTAAGATAAACGGTAATGTACTCCAGCGATAAGCTTTCTTGTAGGGGCTGTTGACGCCCGAAGTCATAGAACGGACTACTTTCTCTCGCGGAAGGAAAATAAAAAAGCCTCGAACTCTCGACGTGGCGTGGCGGCTGCACATGCGTGTCGGAACACACAGAAGACATGGCAGAGTTGGTGCAAGGCAATTTTGCATCACATTCCTTGTGTGTACTGAAACAAAACCTTAAAAGTAATACATCAGCAACGAATGGCTGTGCACATTGCAACAATGTGATAAAATATTGTTCGGTGCCTTTTACACTACATGTTGGGCACGGTGTGACAAAGCTTATGGAACGCCGCTATAAGGAAATTATGACGTCCTCATGATATCCACATATGGATTAACAAGAGTCACACTATGTCCAAGAAACGAAGCATGCACAACCATTCGCTACTAAATGACTGTTTTAAACATATTTGCGAAACGATTAATCTTCGCATATCCAGGAGCAACTCTTGTAAATCTAAAGTACAATACGTCTGGTCAATAGACGTATAATAATTTTTATCGTATGTTTGTAATAATACAGCTATCGACGGAAGCGAACGAAAATGTTGGAACCCACCAACAAACCAGACAGGCCACCACGAAGCAAGGTTGACAGTGTATAAACATTGACAGATATGGGATATAAACCGGGCAGAACTATTGAACTACTCCACGTAAGTACAGTGTGTAATACTACGTGTGTGTATAAATATAAACTACAACGGCTATGGAACCTTAGTAAATAAGGAGAAAGAAAGCTGGACATCAATCTTGGGATATGAATATAAACAATTTTTGTTTCCTCTTCTTGGAGAGTAAACGAATGTAAACACCATCCGTCATACGAACTGTCCACGGTTGTCATGGGAGATGGATCCGAGCTGTCATTCTCGTTCCCAGGTGAGGACTAGGCTCAGCTGTTCAGGGAAGATTAAACGATTACAGAGATCTTCTGTGATTGGTTCCCGCCATTCTGTACAAATATCAATGTGAACATCAAGGCGAGAAGGGAGGTTGGGTATGAACGAGAGAGGTTGGAGAATTTTTTCTGTATCCCTCGTTGTAGTAAGCGGGAAGATGGGGATGGGGGTACCGAATTGAACTTACACCAATTGTATCCCATTACCCAAAATGGATCACATTGATAAGGGCACGACAAGCATACATCTATATCCATCAATCTATCTACCTATCAACAGATACAGTATTTTAGCTGTTTTGCAGACGTCCCATGTAAGATAGTTTTTGATTGATGGTATTTTTGTAATTAGATGTAATATTTGTATTACTTTTGTCCACGACATGCCAGAGTTTGTTCAGCAGAGAACCTCGCAGCAAGAATGCTCATGATTCGTCTGTCGACCCCCTTCATCAAGTTTGATTATTAGACAAGTAAATGAGGAAACAACAACAATGAATACTAGTCAAAGAGGCAAACATAAACAGTCATGAGGATACAAGCCTAACTTTTAGACTTCCCTTTTATTCAAATATCATCATCATCTTAAAGATTTGTAAGTCTACCCGTGGTACGCCATTACCAGCACTAGTTGCACAACTAGCTAGGAGCTTAGACGCCTTTTCTCACGTCTATGTCTGCTTCGGAAATCATGAATATTTCCACCCATCTGCCGGCCTTCAAAGGTCATCATTGCCTGACTTAGCCCATTAGTTGATTGATGAGCTGAGAATTAGCAATATTTTTTTCAGTAATTGATTAATCGACAGAGTGGTTAATTGTACTTTCCTGTGTCTCTACAGGACCACATGACAACTGAAAGTGTGACGTACGTGTTGTACCTTGATATCACAACAGTCCATGTATGAAATGAATTATCAGTCGTAAAATAATCATTGAGATGTTTTATATATTAGTTATATCAGAACAATTTGAGTCTCGCGGGTCATACAGAGAGGACTCTATTATAGCCGCACAGTCCATTAGAAAATGTGCTGCTCATTAAAACTGTCCCCGAGAAATGACCGTAAAATGCACCATGATCTCCTCATACTGTGCCAGGTCTCGTTCTCTGATAGAGAAGGTTATTGCAGGTATATCAGTAGACGTCATGATCTATGTCTTTACTGGCTGAGGCTATCAAATGATACGCTAGATTTGTGTATGATACAACTTGTTGCAAAACATTATGTACTTTATTGTGAAACTATGCGTTTCTTTGGCACGAAAGCCCCAGAACCAAAGACTAGTTGAAATCAAATGTTGTTGCGAAGCTGACCATAATTTCTGTGTTTGAGCTTCTTTTCTTCAGACCGGAGTCATCGCTGTGCATGAGAGGCCATCCTGACAATCACCGTGACGGTCGAGGCCAATATTTGAAAACCCCTTCCTCCGACTAATGAATTCTTGTTGCTCCAACGCCGTCCGATGAAAGGCCGTTGTAAGATTTCCAACTGGCGAACAAGAATGAAACGCAGACCTTGAGGCTGCTCTAGCTCTGCGTGAAGTCTTTGCCGTCGCGGTGGAGAGTCTTCACCCTTTCATCGCTCGCGTGAGGGGGTGTTCGGGCGAAGTCTTCCTAGCGCTACTGGTTGAATCATCCAGACAACTGAATAACAAGCGTAAAACTTTGAGCGGTCTCCAACCATACGAGTTCCGTTCTGTCTAATGACTCTAAGATGCCCTTCCCCCATTTTTCAAGCCCCCGCTTTTTCGTACTTGAACCGATACCCCCTGTCGCGCTTGTCTTTAAAACCATGTAAATAAATTTTGAACCGGGCACCTGATATCCAAATCACAGGGAATTGTTTCAAGATGGTGCATGTAAAACGGCTGACAAGGCGAAAGTGCGGGAGTGGAGTAGCGGAATGACTTGGCAAGGGTCTGAGACAGAAGATGTGCTGGGGAATACAGACGGGAGATGACGAGTTCAACTAGAGTCCACTCCGCGCGTGGTACATGGCTGTCAGTGGGTAGCGTAGTTAGCGGGTCCTTTGATGTTCCCGGTCCTTTTTGGATCTATGAATTCTCCCTGGTAACTACCACTCCACAGGTAATTACGCAAACGCCGATAATGGTCCTATAAAACATCATTAGAACTGCAACCAAATTCCCACAAATCTGAAGAGGATGACTGCATGTCTACTTTTGTTTGAATGTTTTGTTTCCTCACGAAACACGCTCTGCAAAACTGTCAGTCAAAGGCAGAGGATGTTCAGAATGAACCGCCTCATTGGAGACACTACCGTGCCCAGAAAGCGGCCCGTAGCAATAGTCATCAAACTGCGTCAGTTCGAATGCTCGCATTGAAAATCATTCCTACCAAAGCACCACCAACAAGAGACGTTATTGTCTGGAGGCAAAGCAAGGAGCGGGCACAGTGGTTCCAATAAGATGGGTCCCTTCTTTTGTCGATGCCCATTAATTAGGCTTGAATGCGCAAGTAGGGTTGTGTTTTTGTCTGGACTGGCTGGTGGTGTCAATGCGTGTGCTCACAGCTCGCTTAAACGTTCGGAGCCGCCTTTAAACTTTGTCCTCCCGCTCTATAATTAAGTCGATCCGATAGTCTAGGCTGTGAGGGTTTGTCCGACAATTCCACGCTCTCTCCAAGAAAAGAGAAACCAGCGGTCTTATTTTTTTTTTGCTGGAAGACAGGGTGTGCTTTTTCCCATAGTGCCTGGCCTGGGAGACAAATCCTTGCACATTCATTCTGGAGCCGCTGTTTTTTCTGGCTACTCAGAAGGGAGTGAAGTGTCACTCATCCAACTGGAACAGGACAACGTTTCGCTGCTGGCAACATGCCGTAACTTTCAAGTTTCAGAGAATGATATATGTGATATAAGGCCTAGCACACATTTTCACACGAAATGCTGAAAAACATAAAACCTCCGCAGGTCTCTCTGTAATTTTCGGTACAAGTTCCCCATTCGCCAAAGGCGTCGAGTTGCTAACGCGCCGAAAATGCCTTTTTATGGGATTTCACACCACAGCTCCGTTTGCTCGTTACTAAATCGCACTCAGAAATAACGACATTAGATTAAGTATTGAGTCAATCATTAACACGCATGCCAGAAGTTAGCTACATAAACACCCCAGCAGTGTGAGACCGTTTGACACCAGTTTGCGATAAATCCATGAACAGTTACAATTATATAAATCGGCCTATCGGTATGAGACCGAGAACACTAACACTTCAAATACTGTTCTTGATGCTATTGTAACAATATTTTCGTACTTAACAAACAGTCTGCACGAGGCTTATCCTACAGAACCCACTTCACTCCAAACCAACCGCACACAGAGCCGGAGGGCACCGTAACCTTCGGATTCCGTCAACGCGTTCCTTGAAAGAACATCCTAATCAATTAACACGAGGTTTGTGGGGAGCGCCTCACACGAAACTTGAGAAGTGAGGGGGCATCGCGAAAATTCAATTAGGCTAGGATAATTGTGCCTTAATGATGTTAACATCTGACAATGACAACTAATTATGGCCTCCCCAAAACGCGGTAAACAAAGCCTGGCTGAGGAAACGGAACGCACATGGCCCGTTAGTCCGCCAGCCGGGGGATTAATTAGTGCAGGAAAGTTTTAACACTTAGCAACTACGTGTTAATATACTCCTCGGGGTCAATAAAGTTAGCTCAGGTGGTCACAACCCGTAACGAGACGGCAGGCCTTTAGAGAGGACTCGACTTTTTCATGTACCATCGGGGGAAAAAGTCGGCTCTCTGTTCGTTTGTGAAGCCATTCAAGCATATGGACTTGTGAACAAACCGCCTATGTGGGTATGTCAAGCCCAATACTCGGGGGGTGGGCCGATGGGTGTTAGTAGGTCTGTGCCGACTAGGCCTTATTAACCGCAGCCATATCCATAGCTGTGATGGAGGTATGAGCCTACTCTCTCAGCTGTTCGCGTGATAGAGACATTCGCCCACAAATGTTGTTCCCCCGAGTCTGCCGCGATAGACGGGTGTCAGTACACAGGGTAGCAACAAGTGACAAGATGCAGGGACGGACGGGACAGCGCGCGGGGGGACGGCACTTCGTCGTCCCAGGCCTCCCCTGACACGGTGTCGGTTCACTTGTCATGTTGCCTGCTAACAAAACTAATCAGCTGCTATGGAATTTCATATGGAGGCCGCTTGGCTGAGATGAGCTTTGTCCAGCCCCCAAATCTTTTTGAACCTCCGTCGGTATGTGCCGTCCACGCGGGGCCCTCCCCCTCCCTCCCGTCTCTTCTTTCAACCCCAGTTTGTATGTGCACGACGGCGTGGGGCGCGCTGAAATCTGCGCTTTGCCCGAGCCGCTAAGTATGTTGTATTTTGACACGGAGGCAGGCTGTGCTCACTCATAGTAAATCGGAACAGACTGTTCTCTATCCCAGATCTATCCTCAGCCCGACCACGCGCAGCTGTTACAAGATACTCCCACCCAGTTTTGAACGTGGTAACTTCTCATACTCATGTTTCCACAAAAAACAGGGGCATATTAATCATTTCTTCATATAAGGAAGCGCGGATACGCGCGGATCTGGAGAGGGAAGGGGAGGGTGAAGAAGCTTGGCCCGAGCTCCGGGGGCTACATATTCTCTCTGATGTTGTGCTTGTGATGAAGCAGCGCCCCAGATGTTTTTACCACAGTCCCGCCACGAGCCCTTGCCAGTCGGCTCGCTAATGTGAGCATTCGATACCTCTTCTCGCGCCTGCCGCCGTGCTTCAGATGGACAAAACTGGGACAAACCCGTCCGCTAGCTAAATCTAAATCCTGCATGTATCCAAAGTGCCCGACAAAAGACTCGCCATGGGAGTTCTCGACTGAAGTAACTAATTAAACAAGTGTTATACTAAGTACGTGTCAAATGTAACACGAAACTACCGCTTATTTTTGTTTCACCCAAGTACAGATCTAATTGACAAAACGGAAAGTGTTTATACACACCCGATACGTCCATACGGTGCCCCGCCTACTGGCGCTAATTAATTTATCTTCCTAATGCCCGTCTCTGATTGGACTGAATCGCCATTTGATGTATAATAATCGGATTACCAGCCAATCGTTGCCATCAATGCATAATCGTTCGTCTGCTTCAGTTTGACAGCTCGTGTATGCTTCCTTATTCTTTTCAACGAGTTCCCCTCCCCCGAGTTAGTTACGAACTACAACTATTTGAGCCGTCATTGTTTGGCCTTACTACAGTGACATCCCCCTGTCTGTGAGAGACTCTTGTTTCCTCTCGGCGCTGCTAACCACCACCAAGTGGTCTGCAGTCTCAGTCAACCCACTGATAATCTTCGTGAAAAATTTACGATCGTCGAATATCCTGCCGTACGATCTGGGGACCACCGGACAGAGTGGCGCACGCCTGCGGCACGGTAGCATGACTTCTGCCGTAAGAAGGGACCTCTTCCGTCCGATCGAGCAGCTCTCGATGGCTCATCCCCAGCCACCTGCCGCCAGCCCCTCCAAGCCGCTCACCTCCTTCCGCATCGACGACATCCTCGGCTCCAAACCTCTTCCTCGGAAGAAAGAAGTTTCGTGCGAGCCCAAACCTGCCACGAGTGTTACAGTAAACGGGGCGAAGAAGAAACATGTGGGGTCGGCTAGCCCTTCGGACTCGTCCTCCCTCCCAGTGTCTATGAACTCTCCGTTGAGCGCCCTAGAGGAGCTGACCAACAAAACTTTCCAGGGACTGGAGTCCAGCGTCCTTCGGGCAGCAGAAGGTAAGCATGCCGCAGGCCCCAGAGCTAACGAGCCGGTAGGGATGCGCGAACAACGAGCCAAACCACATTCCCCACATGGCCAACGTGCCTGGCAAGGCTAGTCAGAAGCAGAGCTATCGCATACATGTAGGGCCTTGACTTCTCCGCCCGAGGTGGTGCAGGCTAGAGATATGGGTCAATCCGCCTGATATGCAACTACAAAACTCTTCATTAGCTGTGAGCATGAGATGACAAGTAAGCTAGTATCTGAAGGCCTCTCAAGTGGTCCCGTTACTAACGAAGTGACAACATTAACAAAACATGTGCTACTGGCTCGGGAAATACTACCGAAAGAACCTGAGAAAAACAACAGGTCGGGTCTAAACTTTGTCATTTCGAAGAAAAAACAGAAATACAGGATAACCAAATCTTTGAAGTTGTTTATTGTTGTTTCCTAGTGGTTGTTTGGAATGGGAAACACAAGATTGTAATCGGTCGTGTCGCATGGAAAATGGCAAAGTTTTTGGAAGTTGAAGCCCCCTCAAATGCAGAGAATTCAATTAGAGCCAAACAAAAGGAAGTAAAACAATAGATTGTATGGTTTCAGCTGTGCTTGGGTGAGTGAGTGTCTATGGCTTCCCGTGGTTTGTGGTCTATGAATATTTTGACAATGAGGCGCGTTAAAGGACAGGGCATTTCTGTAGTTCCCACGCTTGTAAAAACCAGAACATTTTGGTTGTAGAACAGATAGGTCCTAGAACATGCTTCGTAACTTGTAGGGATTACGCGCATTACGACAAATAAAAAAAAAAGCTAATGTGGTATCAGGGACAGTCTTACAAAAATGTAACTGTTCAAGGTGGTCAAATAACACGTCTGTCCCTCAATAATTTTTGTCCAGAATTTTAGTTCAGTGTTCAGTTGCTAAGTTCAGTTGGTATGAATTGACGGATTATTTGTTTGTGAATAAAATTACTTCCGGATTTTACAGTCGATGTTTTTTGATAAGTACATTGTGGGTGTAAGACAATAGGTGTTGTCCATGGGAAGGTAGATGTATAGAGATTGGGTTGTGGATTTCCTGATGTCGGAAATGCTCGGTGAATTTCGCAGGAACTTCGTCGTACAGAGCCGTCAATCAAATGTTTTGTGTCTATGCATCACTATCATGGCGCTCCTCTACAGTGGACAGGGTAGATCGCTGACAGGACAGAATTATATAGCACAAATAAACCCATACTTTTCGCCGTCCCTCCTATACGTATAACTTTTATCCTTTTGAAAATAAGCTATGTCAAAGCGGCTGGTTCTTCTAAGAAAAATACTGCTCCATTTCACGTGTCTGAAGTTTTGACAGACGTTTTAGATAATTCGACACAGATGTTCTTGATACAATTTTTTGTCACAGAAAAGTCGTCCCGTGTTCTTTACGTGAAGTTGTAGATAGGGTTTTAGTTTTGCCATGATGAGATACATGTATACGTACATGTAGTCTGTTATTTTTGTATGTTGTTATTTTTACCGTACAAATGGATGATGTGTTGTCGCCCCTATTTTACCTATGTTCATGAAATTGATCATGTGTGTTTTCTTCTTTCCTATAGCGGCTACCTCGAACCGTGACAACATGGGCCTGTTTAGTAACAGACAGCCTCCCAAGAAGCGACGAAAATCGCGCACCGCCTTCACCAACCACCAAATCTACGAGCTGGAGAAGCGCTTTCTGTACCAGAAGTACCTCTCACCGGCCGACAGGGACCAGATCGCCCAGAGCCTAGGTTTGACCAACGCACAGGTCATCACATGGTTTCAGAACAGGAGAGCCAAGCTCAAGAGAGACCTAGACGAACTGAAGGCGGACATGTCCGCCGCAAAGTTGCTGAAGAAGAAAGGAATCCCTCCAGAGATGGTGCTAAGAGACGTCAATGGCGACATAATAGTAAATGGGAACCGACAGAACGTAGAGGAGGAAGAAGAAGAAGAGGAAGATGACGAGGACCAGGAAATCGACCTCGAGGTAATAGATGACGACGAGGAAGAGTGCAGGATGGAGGGAATTGAAGATGAACAAAAGCAGGAGAGAAGCAAAGACACTTCCGTGAACACTAGTTCTAGTCCGGACTCACTTCACGAACAGGCCAAAGACACGTCAGAAACAGCGGCTGCTGCAGCCGAGATCGCTTCACAAGGCAGCCCGTCCGGCCAGGAGGCAAGCTAAGTAGTGCTACAGTTGTATGTTTTGTACATATGAACTCTATCGTACGTGGTGACAAGAAAGCAAAACGGACGATCTGAACATCTGAGATCAGCCTCTAGCTCTGTACAGTTTATATACAAGAAAGAAGATATAGCTAGTTGCTCCGTCACGATCTGTCTGGAAAATTATTGTTGCAGGTATGGGGGAAATGTCAGACGCTCGCTGCTTTTCTGGTCATCTCTTACGAGGTGGTCTTGACCATACTTCCCCCTAACATGTACACACCCCGGGACGCCCTCTCGATTTAAACAACCTACGGCTTCCCCAGCTCCGATTTTCCACTTTGGGGGCCCTGTCTGTCGATTTTCTGCTCCCTGTGAAAGCCCCAGTCACCATGTGGTTGACGTGTCGTTCCGTAGGGGAGGGGAACTCAGTGCAGACCGCCTGAATAACAATATTGTTTTTCTATTGTCTTCTATTTGGCGGATAAGTGGATCATAATCATGCAAAATGCCGTTGCAGTTTCCCTTCTCCCATGCCCTATGTAGCAACCATCGCAAGAGATGAGCAGAAGAAATGATCATCAGAACGTGTTGAAATCCCCCTAATTATTACCTTTGCTTATGTTCCACGTTACCAGATTACTGGGATTTGTTCGGTGTTACAAAAGGATTAGAATTTTCCGCATTTCTTACGCGCTCACCCCCTCGACTTAACGCACTAACTCGCCATCTGTTCCAAAATGGGATCACGCTGAGATTTGGTCGCTTTTAATTCATCGCTACTTTTAGCTTTCCTATGATCTGCACTGCAGACCCCGATCCCATCAGGAGAGAGACTGTTTGCCCGGTGTGTGTATTGTGTAGCTGTGTTTTCATTACGGGCGTTTATTTCTGTACACATTGTCTATTGGATTATCAAACAGAGGTAGCCTTTATTTTTGGAAATCCGCTAAGCTGATATAAGACGTTTGTTCAGCCAATTTAGGGGAGGAGGGGAACACGCTACGCTCGCCAACACCACAGGATATTTATTTGTCTAAGACTTAGCAAATCGTCTCCGTCTGACAGAGTATTTGAACTATTCAGGGACACAGCAGTAACTTGCAGACCTGCCTTCTGCGACAAAGCGAGAAATACCGTGTTCTACATACATTACTGCACTGTAACAGTATGTGTACTACAACTCTTGTTGGTGTCGAATTAAAATCTCTGTTGTTGAATTTTGTAAACCACAGCTTTGTTTTGCGTTGTTTTTGTTCTGCTCCCTTTAGACAGATAAAAGGGATCGTGAACGGTTGGACAAATAAGGGTATAATTTAGGTTTTTCAATTATGGTTATATTTTCTTTGTTTGCTTGGGAAAACGAATGATTGTGTGAAGCCACCGTTACTAATAACGGTGCTGTGTGGCGAGTTATTCAAGTCGGGGCCGTGCGAGTTCTGATAATTAAAGACCGGAGAATGTCTCGTGGCGGCAAGTCTCGAATCGGATCAAAGTAAATATACGGGTGGACTTTCATGGGGAACTGTGCTTTAGACAGACAGGGAAAGATCCGGGGACAATAGGGTAGCGTCTCCTGGATCAGACGACTTTTGTAGGTTTGGGAAGAGGCCCCGGTAACAAGCGTTTGTTGTTGCTGGGTTCCCTCCTTGTCAAGTCGCTCCCCTGTCAGACAGGGAGGATGTCAGGTGGTGTGGGTTAGCCAGCCACGGCCTGTCAAATTCTATCGAATAAACCCATCCCATGGAATACGGAAATCAGCACAAACGTGAAAAAATATTCACGGGAAATATAAATGAAGAACAAATGTCTGAGACTGTGAGAATACCTCTGATATCTATCATGAAGTAGACACGAAGTCACAAAGACTTTGTGAATATATGTATTTCTTTTGATTCTGAATTTGGTGGAATGTGCCATTATTACTCAATTGAAATGGTGAATCGTACCATAAAAGAACATCCAGATGGCTGCGGAGATTTCAATTAGAATCAGAAGCGAAACAGATTTAATCCTGTTTGCACAATCGGCTTTTGAGTGATGATCCGTCCACGAGAACCCGTTGCGAATCTGCCGCAAATGAGGAAACAAAGCATGGGCAGCCTGCCTTAATTTCCCCAATCTGGAAACGATGAATAATCATTGGGTCTAATGGCCTTAATTATGCCAAACAACGGACTCTAAATCACCCGGCTAATGCCAATAATACATCTGATAACGAAGAATTTCCCCAGTCTGTAGGGCTTCCCGTTTATTAAGTTTTTTTACTGCCTAGTGAAGTGATTGCTTTTGTGCGAAAAGTGCTGATTACAAAGTGAGTGGCGGTAATCGCGATGGAGGGCACTTGTTCAATCTGTGAAGTATAATTTCATTAAAGCACAATAACGCTTGATTGTAGACCACTCAAAATTGTTTGTTCTATAAAAGAAATGGGTGTCTTCCGCGCAAATGGATAAGTGCCCCATGAGTTAATCATATTATCGCGGTATTGGGCAGACTGCAGCCCCCAACAGATTCCTGATTGCCTACATTTACGACGAAAGGAAAAAAAGTAGTACCTTGCTGAGAAAAATGTAGGAGACCACGAATTAAACCAAATATTTTTCCCACACAACTTGAACGATATTAACGTCCTTTGTTGCCCGTAGTTTCGCCAATAGATGTGCGTTTACCGAGTGAGATTGTGACAAAGAAGCGAACTGGCGCCATGTTCGGTCGCCATATGGTTTATGAGTTTTTGTTAATCGAAAGCAACGTTCTTCAGAGGAAGTCAGCACATCTTTCACTGGGTCAGATAGAGATAGGCACTGTGATAACGTAAATTATATTAGCTGGCACCGTGGTGGGCACTTTGGCTCGCTTTGGTTTGGACACTGCAGGACAAATGTGCATTAGCAAGATCTTGTTTGGAAAGGGCCAGCAATTAGCCTGATCGTGTGTAGTAGCCATCCCAAATTTAGTCGGACATTCCCTGAGCTGACCGATCGTTTCAATCAAAATGCAAATGACCGGGTCATTGTATGCACCCCTAAAAAGAGCAGCAGAAATTCTCAGAAATGCACATTTCACGACTAAATGGATGTATTGTGGTGTGCTCAACATCCTACCAGGGTATTAGAGAAGGCTGGGGAGAGCTTTTATGTGTTCTCTCTTTCGGAATAGAACCCGGTTGTGCCATAGTATAGGTTGAGAGCGGTCAACTGCGTGCGCCAAGCTATGCATTGTGTACCGTACTAATGACCACATGGCCAGCGGATGGACAGTGATACCTCCTCTTTAAAATATGATTTGCAGCTGACGTGTCATTTTTCAGAGCGGCTGTCAGGTAGGACTGTCCCGGAGTGCGCGCCTCTCACCCGTCAACGGGTAACCCATGCTGGTGAAAAAGGGGCCGAAAATATGAGTGACAGCTTGAGCAGGCGGCTCGACTTTGTGTCCTGCAGTAACGAGGTTATCACGGGGCGACTCCAGGGTCAATGGGCGCGCTCTCCCTTCTTTTGATTCATCGCTATTTTGGTGAAGTTCTAAAGGGGGACAGATTTGGAAACTGCACATTAGAATGCGGTGTTTTGAAGACGACCAGTCGGCCCCCTGTTAACTCGACTCCGCCTGAATGCAGCCGCTTGACGCCCTGCCTTCATGTCAAGCCGAACAAGTCACGTTGAAATAATTTGCGAGAGATGGTTTCGAATCGCGTCCCCACGTCTGTCGTCCACGCATTGTGCCGCTGGTCGGCCACACAGCACGGCCCCGTGCCCCTGTACTCAACTCCCCCGGCCCGTTAAGCCTCGGCGCCGAATATTATCTCTACGAAGTCGAGTGGAAGCATGTGCGTCTTCCGCAGCGAAAACAACTCCCTCTGCCCGAACGACAGCATGTGCGGAGTGATTTATGTTACAGTGTGCTTCCCGGCAACTATATTTACACCAGATTACATTTTGTCACGGTTCATTGTACTGATGATATTTGTGCCAAGAGAAGGGTAGAAAGTTCATCCGAGGGTTTGTAGTTAATTGCTGTCAACAGATGGTCAGGATGTGTCCCCCACTCAGCTGACGAGCACACTAACGATTCCACCAGCCGTTGTTTCTGTTTAACAATCTGTCTTACTTCTAACATTACCTCGTCTTCAGGCAATTAAAACAAAGGGACTGTGACCGTTCTAACCACACACAACGATGTCTGTGCGATACCAGAATGGGAAGGAAGCATCCGAGGCACGCTGGACGATTTTTGAAGTGTTTTTGCAACCAGTCGTCAGCTCGCGTAGCTGGCATAGCGACTCGTCCAAATGAGTTTGGAAAGAAAATAATCTCGCGAAATGGAGGAATGGTTTTGTTCGGGGGTGATAAACGGAAAGCAGCTGCCGAGAGATTGAGGACCAGAGAAAAAAGTATTCCGTTGAAAAGTCAAGCGGACAACATACAGGTTCTTCCTGATAAATACGTCGATGTTTTGGCGCCAAATACCGGTTAAATTGTCTTGAGCTATATACCCGATCGACTAAATCTGAACTACCAGTCCCATCCATTTTGGATTACTGTGATATTAAAACAAAGCAAAAACAATTGAATATATCCAACATGAAGAAGTCATGTATAAGATATGATGCTAGGCGTCCATCTAAGGCCGATCGAGTTTGTCATGTGTATTCGGCAAACACATATTTTGACATGACATTGGTACATGTACAATTCATTGTGTATTTGGTTACTCTGAAAATTGAAAAAAAAAATGAAACATTCCTATCCATCGTACTCAAACTTTGCAAATTTAGGCTACAACAGAGCTCACTGGTTTGTTATAATATATATATATATTGAGAATGTGTAACAGTGATCATATATTTGTTTTTTAGAAGCGAGATATGTAACTAATATATTTGTCCCATCTCCACAGTTGATAAAACGTTTGCACTGTTAATTGTAGTGCTGAGTTACAGGAGGCGTGGAAACGTATTGCCAGCAAATCGAGTGTTTAAAATAACTTCATTTCCCCTTCGATGACAACTTCAGTCCAAGTCAGTCCAAGTCGTCCAAGTCGTAAAGTATTATTTGTCAAGTGTGCAGTCTCTCTCAGCCCCCAGGGAAATAACGAAACCGCATGGCAAACGTCCAACGTTTGAAATGTCAATTCTGCAAAACACAATAACTTTAGGAACACGCGACCGTAAATACTTACAAGTAAACGTCGCGAAGAACGCTCGAAAACGTCACGTACTGAAGTATTTCTAGTTTTATTACTTTGTGCGGAGCACGTAGATGATTCCTTTATGGGGCAAGGCAATACTTTAGCTCTGGAAACGCTGCGTTCAAACATATATGTGATATCATAGAAAGCTCAACACACTTCCAAAGCTGAATATAGCTGAAAGAGGTCACTGTATTTTCAACTTCAAAACGCTCAAAAGGCTTACTGCAGAGCATGTAGTCCCGATCAAACAACAGTCGGATGTGTGACTATGGAGCCAAAGATTTTACGACGGAGTTACATATGACATTGGAGATTGTACAGCGGTGGTATATATGGCATACGACCATATTTGTATTTTCCCGTCAGCAGTCCTCGTGAGGGTTGGAAAAACCGCAAGAGAGGAAGGAAGTCGTTTGATTGTCGATATGTAACAATTATCTGTCATTTTTCGGGAAACAGCCACTCTGTATGCGTTGCCATGGTGACAAGTCCCTCTGGGTTATCGCGGTCAAGGGGGACGTCGGTCATTATTACCGCCTGGCTTTTTGGTGGGCGCACAATTATGTTCCGATTGTTACATGATATACTTTCCAATTATGAAAACATATTGGTATAGACACAACTATACCTACAAAAGTAAGAATTATTCTAGCGCTGTATATTGAAGACATGAGGAGCAGCTTTATTTCCATGTTGGTGTTTCGATGACAATGGGAGTCGTGCTTTGGCAATGAACAAAGGCAATCAATAAAAAAAGTCCTAGCTTTGTGACTGACAGTTCACCTTTGATCTTCTTCTCACTTAAGTGAGTTCACATACTACAGAACAAGATTCTATATACTTACGCGTGTTCAAAGATGTATTAAAGTACGGAGAAACAGTCGAGTTTATCAAAGAAGATACATGTGAGTGTATTCAATTGCCGCTGTTTACCGACCAATTTGTGCGACATCCAATGCAGACGTCGCGCGAGATGCTACAACTTATCGTCTGCGTTTCCATGGCAACCGTCCACAGATGCACCCCCCTCCGCATGGCGCTAGTTAGCGCGGGAGAAGCGCCGTTATCCGGCAGTGTGTGTTTGATCATGCATCAAAATTCAATCTGCTCCGTTTTTCCTGACACCCAGGAGAACATCTGTCTCCTGTAAACAAAAGGACTGACTCACTACCTGACAGTTGTAACCGCCGAGTTTGCAGATCAATTGTGGTAAAATCACCCGGCAATTCCGCTTCAGCTAATTATGTTAAATAGTACTGAAAATTACAAACTATCCCGGGAAAAAGTCATATTTCATCACGAATAATGAAATATCAACAAAACAAATGGTGTACAGCCATTGACTGCTTGTATTCGTTTGGGAGTGTTTTTGATTTTAAAAAAAATATTCTAAAGTTTGATTGTCACATTATCATTTTTTGCAATTAAACAGAAAAAAGTAAATGAATGACTTTGAAAAACGTACCATTATATGGCGTAAAGTTACTGCAAAGTATAGCAGAAAAGCTAAAATGCGTACATCCGTAGAAGTCCCCTTTCCTTTTTACACCAACCTTCACCGTAATTCTACTTCTACTTCAATGCAACATAAGTACTACCAAAACATTGAACCAAAATTCTGCTTCCCTTTGTTTGATTCTTGGCGTATTTACCGTGGGAAGGTCATTGCCGCAGACCGTCGCTAAGTAGTCATTAGCCGGGTGCCAAAAAAGGGGACGAACAGATAAATTCCTGCGGTAATCAGGCGAGCGGTTAATGAGAAGGACGTCCATGCAAAACAAAGGGTTCGTCTGCGCGTGCAGACTAGACGATCCAGCGAGGTCGGAGCTCGTTAACGAGCGGACGCTTCCCAGACAGATTCGCACAAGGAAGGGGTAAATCACCCGGATGGCGTGATCACCGGACCAGGGGATGTAACCATGCGCCAGTCAAGTGTTTTGATGGTAGTGTGAACAATCCAGAGAAAGATCGCTGATAAAGAGAGGTGTACTCTTAAAAGCGAAATTATTTCCCGCCAATGAATAGAGTTAGGAATCTAGGAAATATTTGAAAGTTGATGTACGATGCATGAAATGTATGCAACTACTGAAAGTAATAAATTGTTTGGGATTAAGGGGGGCAGATGTAAAGATACAAAAAGTAGACACGCTTTACTTTTCGTTAAAAACATTGTCCTTTAAGGAACCTTGATACGAGTAAAATAAGAATAATTTCTTGTTGGATAAAAAAGAATTCCTGATTCTAAATACTACTGTAGAAGTTACAGATACCAACAGCTATAAGAAATTTGAGTTGTGTGATATCGCGATCCAACCCGGTAATGTCTACAGCTACCCCAGCACATAAGCAACCATCGCCTGACCACGTTGCTATATAACTATAACTAATAACCTATAAGTATGCCCTGAATATGGTAGCGAAAGCAAACGGCGAAAGTATAACCTCTGTGGCAAAGAAAAAGAAGATGCATGGGTAACAGCGCCTATTTCTACACGTCACATTGACATCTAACAGTGCCCCTATATAACCAATGCACCGAATGTCAATGTAACAAAAATACACTTTGGTAATCACTGCAAAGCCTGTATACTAACAATGTCAACGAAGCCATGTGAATGATGAAAGATTTCAGCGTCCGTTTGAGGTACAATACGGACGATCCATCCCAATGACACTGTGATGGCAGGCATGTTCAGCACCAGGGACAGCACCGCAGGCCGGCGGCTGGCGGGACCCATCCCACCGCCCGTTTGTTCCACATCTCCCGCGGCCCGGCGCCATTTCCCCACGGTGTTATCACTTTTATTACATCCACTTCATAATACCCCCTTATCAGCACGGGGAAATGTAAACAAAGGAACTACGGTGCAGTTCATTGTATTGTGATCATGGTGGGAAACAGACGTGGTATCTCTCCCCAAGCGGTAGCAGATGATAACACATTGTCTGTTCCGCATGCAGTGAATAGGGTTGGTTTCAGCCCAACTGATGACGATTAGAGCTATCTGTACTGGTACTTACAACAATAACTACAGCATTTAGCCGTGTCATTAATATCAATGCGGAGTATGATAGATATGATACGTGTGTAACCGTCATATAACTGGGTAAATATTGTACAAAATCAAGACACAAATACAACTGATTGAAACAACAAACGGGCCGTACCAACGCATGTACACGCCAGTAATCATCATATGTTTCCACCAAATAAATTCTTAGGCCTCTCCAACTAGTCTACTACCTTTCGTGGTATAACTCGGTATGATACTCTAACGGTATTTCTTGTATTACCTGAATATTGTTGTCGGGAAGTGTTTATTTTGTTTGCCGATCAGTTTGCACACTAAGAAAATAGACACTAAGCAGTCATCATGTGAAACGAGAAAAGGAAAGAGATCAACACATTCCTTTAAATCAATGACACAATATAAACTTTTTGTTAACAGTCGTTCGCAATAGAAGGCTAACACCAAATCTTTACATTTGGAAACGAAAAAAAAAACATATTTGCGCGATGATGTAACTGCAATGCACAACGCCACTAATATGTGTCTTTTGAATGGTTTTTCAATCATTGCAATCGTACAAATATGTTGCGCTGTACGGGTACTGTATAAACCAATTACGAGTGGAGTAACCTCGGAAGAATGGAACACTGGACAGACAGAATTAGAGACGATAAGCCGAGCTGGTGCCGTTATTACTGTAGTTAATTCCTGGCGAGGTCGGAGGTTGTAGAACAGTTCGACCCCTCCTGTTCTCCGTGCATCCATCTTAGCCGTACTTTCAAGTCACCTTTTGACACGCACGACTTTCCCATGGCGAGCTCTGATTGTGTTTTAGCGACGCATTGTTCCAATTTGGAAACACGACTTCGGGTTCAAACGCCTGGATTCTTCTTGACGTCAGTGGGCATTTTTGTAATCCACCAGCGCCTGGCAACTATTTGAAACAAAGCCATAGATTTAAGTCAAAATATTCTAGTTTTGACTTTACTGTTTTTCTGTAATCGCTTGTTTTAGAGAACAACGTTTTGAAACTGTGTTGTTATAAGGCGCGCGGTCATGCTACCATGTTACCGGGATCTTGATAGGCAATTTTCTAAAGCGGAGAGTGCTAAGTTAACCATAAATATCGTGATGTCAAGTATCGAATATTCACCAAAACAAAGGTCTGAAATATGGCAGAAATCTGAGATGTGACGGACTGGTTGTCTGGTGTCAATGTATGCAGAATCGAACGTGACAAGAAACTGTACAGCAGTTAAATGAACGATTCGGCAAAGGCCAACATATGAAAGGGTATCTAAATGTAAATATGACATGTAAAGACTACACAAGAACAATTGACTTCACTGACTGAGCATTGAAGTGTATAACGAATACTGAAGCTGTAGAGTGTTTTTTAAAACGTGGTTATGATCTTATGTCTCAGAATATTTCAGATACCATGAAACAGAATAGACCGGGAGTCACACGTCGCCTTGCAGATGTATGGGACGAAACTACGGGGTAAGTATATCTTTTATATTTATGTATTGCTAGACAGCGTATATATGAAAAATCGAAAGAAGCTTAAAATGATTTTTATTCGGTTATTTTGTTCCGTTCGCAATGCAAAAACCTTCGAAGAAGATTTTGCAACCATATATGTTTGGTTAAGTTACTAACGGTTATAAGATTTACATTGGATGTTGCAACGAATTTTAATCTCCTGACATCTAAAATAGTTTCATAAACTAAACTATAAATTCCAAAATAAAAGCACAAGTTATGACACTGTTGTAATCATCCAAAAGATTTTTTTTCAAATCTATCTGTATGTTTTAAGAAGCGACGTCGACATTGCAGTGCCGCCACAAACCTGATTCACAACCATTTTCAGCACACAGTGTCTGCGTTTCCCTAGTGAAAGTTTCCTCCGAAAATGAAGAAATGTGTTTGTCCACAGCAGTATTGTCCAGTGTGGTTTGGTTCTTGCAGATATTACAGATGGAAAACGATAGCAACGGAAATGTGTTGCCAGTACTGCGTGTAGAAGGCGCTGATGTCTCTAGTGGTAATGTCGTAGTACCATCCATCTCTAGGAGATGAAACGGTGTATACAGTGCGGTCTTTTTTGTTGACTCTTAGTTTTATGTTTCTTGGAAGAAGCATAGCAATGGATTTTCTGGAACGCTACCCGTCTTTGTGCCTGGGTTGTTGTGGATGTTCCCGAGATGACGGGGAAGGTGATGGATCCGTGCGGCGGTGGTGTCTGATCTGACGCGGACACGGCTTCGGAAACAAACCGCCGACATGGAAGGAAAACACAACGGTAACAACGAAAAAAATATGAAAATGAAGATAGTCACCCGATAACATTGCTCCTGAAAATATAGAAAGTATATACATGCACACCACGATAGGATGACAATGAAGAAAAAAATGATATCATAGTCTTGTTTACACCAGAAACATCGTTTGTAAATGTAATGGTCTTAATATCCGTCTCTAGCAATCCGTCGACGTCGGCGGATATTTTGAGAGTATTGGAAAATTTTCATAAACAGTAGCAGGGAGACATATTAGTGCTCGGCCAGGGGATCCGTAAACCCAGAGAAATATTCCTTCTGCCAATGTATGGTGACTTTCTTCGTGACGTGTCGGATTTACCAGAAGAAATACATTCTGCAGCCACCAAACCAATATATAAACACGCACTCCGTTATTTCTGATCATAAAGCTTTTCCATATAGTTTTCCATTTGATTTGGTCTCAGTTCTGTGTTTATTGCATTTGCACCTCTAAAACGACAACGAAAAAAGACGGGGAAAATCATGAAAATCGTCACATTAAGAGCATAAACCTACCCGGTCGTCTATAAAAGCCTGTGAATGATGTTTAGCTTATCGACTCTGGATGTGATCGCCGCGTTTGACTCGCTAAACGAGTTATTCGTGTTGTCCCAAAGGTGTCTAATGGAGACCACTCAACATTTGTTCACCGGCAAATGTTTGTAGAATCAATACACGATGCTAACTCGCTCCATAATTCATATAATGATTGGATAAGACCTGGGTATTATCCAGATTTTATAGGGTATCATAAACATAACACTGCGCTATGTAATCATGGCGCGGCGGCGCTAGCTGGGGAATTCCCTCACCAGTGGTAGCGGGAAACAGCCAATCCTGGTAAATGGTAGGGTTTGGTATTCCGAGCGTGTTAGAAGTCTGTTTTCCACTGCTTCTCCTCGTTATTTTGTGTTTTAATCACGGCAGGGAATGCGATTTTATAAATCGAGGGAACGGGTCGTTGCGCCGGTCAAAAATCGATTATTTTTACGAGTTCGTTAGATGGAAAGATAGATATTCTGGCGCCTGGACCCCTAGACACGGAATTCTTCGCTCTACATCCCTAGAATTAAACAGTTTTCCTCGCCGTTTTATTGAGCGGTCTTCATTTTTTTCAAAAGAAATAGAGAAGGACATGACAAAATTACAAACCTGGCGCAAACCTCATTAAAGTTGTAGTCTCATAACGCAGGTTATCGATTTGAAGCCTGCAGAATGCCGATTTTTGGGACACGATGTATGAGTGTTTGCTTCACCTACATGCTGACGAGCCCTCATTTCGCATGAAGCCTAAGATAAAGCACTGCCGACAGCGACATGACGAATGAGCGGACCTCCAGCGCTGCCCTTTTGTTGAGTTGGCTTTCTCGGCTCGTTCTTAAGCTCCAAGAAGAGGAACACTTGTTATTCCATGGGCGATTACGGGGGTGCGTTATGTAGGCGATGACAAATGCAGCTGCCTGCCATTTACAGTTTACATTCAGGGGGAGGCGAAGGTAAGGCAACAGCGAGCCCTGCTGTTCAAAGTAGCCGCTGCCATTGTCCCAGGCTTGGAAACACATATCAAAATTTTCCGCCCGCTAAATTGATCGGTTCAGGTGAAGAAGACAACAATAGACAAAACTGGGGGTGCAAGACCGTGTAATTAAAAAATAAGAGCCCCGCCAGTAGATGAAAGTGCCGTAATGTCAGCGCGTAATACGGGTCCCTGGTCTTAAGCCTGCTCCGCTCGGACTTCAAGGCTCGCCCCGACAGCTCTTAAGTTCGTAAAGGGTTCGTCAAGATTCTGTACCACTGGTCTGACCTCAATAAAGGTCAAAGTACACACACGTTCATACCCTTTTCGAGGTGTTTCTCAAAAATGGTCGATTGACTGACCAGTGTAAAGAACAGACGACATTCAGGACCCTGAACATTCAGCAAGGGTAGCAAGCCTGAAGGTGATTGGTCAGATCATTCTGAGATAATGAAAAAAAGCAGAAGAAAAAAGGTCCAATAGTGAAATTTCCTTCCACCGGTGCCAGTATGTAGCTTTCAGTATAATACTGCTTGAAAGGTACATACTGGAGGAACGGTATAACTTTTTAGATGCCCACAGGGAGTTTAGGTGAAATGCATGTATGGTTTTCTGTGTACCCGTTATACATATACAGCGCTATATAAACGCTATACGGCTTGCGTACAGACCGTGAACGTTTGTACGAATGAGTCATCGCTGTATATAAATGTCTATGTAGGATGATAACAGCTTTTGTAGGTACGCGCTTCGGTCGTAGTTCTGAATCACAATAATGAACTAAGTTTGCCGAAAAAGCGACAACAACGGCGCAACAACGATGCAGTGTTTCGGAGTATCTACCACATCTTATCGGTATCTTAACAATACATGAACATTTTTGGGGGATGAGAACAGCTGCCAGAACAAAGCGAAGGCGTTGAACGATATCAAAGTTTTGGAAACAGATCAACATGGCGGCGCACTGCTGGTGCCCCCCTCCCCACTAGCTGGAGGCTACGCGTTCTTAACCAGCTGACGCCCCAACAGGAGTAGTTTAAGTTTTGATGAAGCGTGAAGAGTTTACCCCGGACATCTGTTCGTACAAGGCGCTGAGTTAATAACAGGTTGTTCCTGCCTTAAGCTTGTGGAATAATCTTTGAAATGTGATACTGTAGAAAAAACAGATGCACTCCAAAAGTGTTTGGCCATGCTTTCCATCTTTTGTAACAACTGTTTGAACAAAAAAGCGTTTAACTACTAGCATAACACATATTCAAGACATATATATGAGATACATATAGACAATTTGGAAGGAAATTATTCTGAGGTAGAGTATTAATGCGTGCGTTACGTTTTAGTGTAAGGCATAAGTTTTAAGGCCAGAAGTATAGCTTGCCAATGACTGGTTAGGGTCATTTATGTTGGCAATTGTATCTTGTAAAAGGTTTGATCACGGCATTTCAACCTAAACTTGTAATACGAAAAGCACACCCAAACTGTGCGCAGCTCTTTGTAGACAATATATCTACATGTTCTAGCTGCGACTGAGTCCCAACCCGGGATTACCTCAATTAGTACCATTTTGCTTTTTACCGAAATTGTTGCTTATTAAATTGACTTTACTGGAATCCCCTTGGGCAAAATTATCCTGAAACGAAGTTGACTCATAAACACATTACCTTTACAAAGTTAGGCGTAATTGTGTTGATGTTTAGTGAACTATTTTTTTTGCAATGGCTGAAAGAAAGAAAAAAATGCTGTCATCGTTGTTGATGATTTATCAAAGTTTTTCATCTGTTTAATCGTTTGGAAGTCAGATTCCTGCTGTGAGAAAAATTAAGCGAAGGACACTCGGACAGACGACACGCGCCAAATGGTACCCAGGTCCACAATATGGGCAATATTCCCAAACCTCCCGGCGGTCTTTGTTCCAGGGGACGACCCATGGATTTACAATTTCTATGAACCAGTGCTGCAGAATTTAACACCTCATACTTAACCGTCACAGCGCTCTTTCATGTGCATGTGTGGCAAATGCGCATTGTGCAATGTTCTGTTTAGCACATCTTAGAGGTTATCTTAAATCGGGTGAAACCGGCTTATAGTCCATATTACCGAATTGTAGAAGAGATGGTTTGGACTTAATGTCAGTTACTATTGGACGTGCCCCAACACCGACAAAAACACAAAGAAATCGTTGGAGCAAGCATACACTAATGATGTGCACATTTTCATCTCATTTGAATTAAAATTTCCTCTACAACTCATTGAATCTAAACATGGTTTTATCTCTTGGTTTACCAGGGAAGCAGTCAATTGGATACTGAAATGATTCACCTGTTTGGAGACAGAAAATATTTCATCATCCTTTTATCAATTATTTGAGACAATTCTTATATGAATGACAACACGATATTAGCAAAACTAAAATCCTACTCTATATATTGCAGCTTTACTAGAAGGAGAACTGCTGGAAGAATTATTTAACGGATTCCCTTTGAGCGTATAATTAATGTGTTATGTACTTAAGTCGTATTTATAATATGTCATAATATAAGCTACAGCTTTTTCACTTCCAAGGAAAATACGCAGGATAAAAGAAAGTGTACAAGTTTCCATTTTGGCTTCGGGCAGAATGCGGTGTGAATAATAGCTGTCTTCTGTTGAAAGCATAGTTTTAAATCATACGATGAGAATGCCGTCGATAGTTTTCCTTTTCGTCATGCTTTGGAAAACGAAGAATCAAAAGGCGTAACAAGAGAAGTTCTGTCGTGATTCTATCCTTAATGTGAGACAAAGACTAGACAAAGCTACGTTATCCGCACAGTTTCAGTGCTGTCAGATTAGGACAATACAGCCTCGTTTGTCGTCAGGAAAGTTCAAAAGGGTTAAAGAGATCAAGCCTCCTACTAATCCCACCAATCATCGCCAATTCTTCCCCAACTTTTTGTTTTGGGCCGGTCTGTCAGCTTCGTGGATGGGCGGCTAGTTTGTAGCCGCAAACGAGCAGAACTTGAAAGGAAAGGCTTCTCCAGTTCGGCCGTATCAAAGAGAGCCCGTTCCAACTGATGCTGAGACCTCCAACCCACAACAAGAGAGTCGGCTCTTTTGAAGAAAGAGAAACTTTTAGAATAGCAAAACAATCAATTTGTTCTCATGCAAATTTATGCTAATGATTGATCACGTGACGATCTGACAAGCCTGCGTTTTACTTGAAATGACGTATGTTCTTTGCAGCTCGCAACGTTAAAAAAGTCCTGTGCATTAGAAAGGAAGATGAATTGGTAAAAAAAACAGCGACATTTTGTGGTAGGGTTGAACCATACATCACTGAGGATAAAATGATGACTTTTCTTTATAGATTGGGTTTCAGTCGGTGTTGTGGAGGGTTCCAGCTGGGGCTAGTACGCTTCAAAAGTTTGGTGACACCGATTGAAGGGAAATAATGGAGGCGGCTTCTGTGGTGAAATATCACAGAGTCGCTTATTCATCTAATCTCATGGTATGTCGAACAATGTAATGGACACAGATCGGGAAATACAGAGACAAGTACCACAAACATTGTGACATCCACAAATAGTCACCACCGGTCACAGCGAAATCAAGAACAAGCACTGCCACCTTTCAGTGAACTTTCAAGCAGCACGTTTGTGTAGCTATCACTTACACCGATCTCTCCTCCATATCCACGGACTCTGAGAGGAGATTGTGTGAGTCAGTTTGATACATTGTTGCGTCTGGAACAGTTTGTCAGACTCAGTTGTAAGTAGGCTGCAGTATCAGGGAGGTCAGGTATGATGGATCCATTGAAATATATGCAGGAAATAAAAAGGACAGACCCGTTATGAATACATGAACAAAGTGTTACTTTTACTGACGTATGATTTTTATAGACTACATATGTTTGGTCATCTCTAATTTCGTCTTTGAACTCGATAAACTTCTCTCCAAAGACACTTAACGCACACACTTCTCAGATCTCAGTTCAGCTCATCAGATACTAGTAGTACTAGTACCCAATAAACATAACGTTCTCTTGAATTCCAAAATGGATTAGAAATATTTTTTTGCATCTATTTGTACTTAACACACAGTTAAGTTGCCCAGAATGTTCTATACCAAGACATTCATTGAATTCTATGGTAGTTGTAAAAGTTATACATCTGTACTTTATGAATCAGGGTGATGAAGTACAAAAATATTACAGAAGAACATCGGGAGGACGGGAATCGGATAGAGCCAGTGTTACCGAGATGCTGCCTAATGTATTGGTACATGTTTCATTATAATATTCACCAGTTTGTTAACCCTGACCATGGTATACTGACTTCGTTTTTGGCATATCATCCTCTTCATAACTGTATGTTTCACGTGTCAGCAAACTGGAATCTTGCAATATTTATGGCGCTGAATCTTTCCAAACCGTTAGAATTCTCATTCTGAGCGTACACCAGCGTATCTATATCTATAAATTGACAGCAAATTACCGTTGATGAATTTTCATAAACAACAGATCATTCGAACTAAGCCTATAGCTTTATTCAGATGGATTTGTGTGATGTCACACGTGCCACAAATAAGAACCTGAACTCATAGAATATTACAATAAAAGACATAAAAATTACCACGATATGCCGCCCAATGAGTTGCTTCTGAACCATTTTCTCGTTCCAACATGTTGCGTTTATTCGCTTTAAATAAATTCGTTGTTATATGGGAAGAGAAATATGTCGAAACTCAAGGAAATATAACATAAACGAATGTATTTGCATAGACTTGAAATTTTAGCTCTATACATACACGCATTTGTTGTTTTGTTCGGGAAAGAGGTAAGTAACAAAGTATTATTCACATGAAAGCTTTTTATGAATGATTCTATGTTGCCCAACACTGACCTTCCTTTTTTCGATAGGATAATGCGGTTGAGGCCAAATATCTGAGGGCAGAATCACAACCACAATGTCGCTGATTGCCGGTCCCATGTGGGTTTCCGTTTCCCATTTCCGAACTTTTTTGATAGAAATGTGTGATAGATTGCCCGGAAGGACGAAGGAAACGCCATAATTTCACTAAAGCAGATAGATACAAGATTATCCCTCACCCCTCAGGTTCAAGGATGGAACCTCTGCTGACTTTCGGAAACCCATAAACATCGCCTTGCTCGGGGTCAGGGAGGAAAAATTCAAATTCAGCGGACCTCCAGGTGATTTGTCAGTCCGTCTGACGTATTGGGGCACCGCAGATCAATTGACGATGATGAACGCGGGCCAGAATAACTCTTACTCGGCGCTTTTTCCGACCAGGTTGTCGATTGAATGTGGCCCCGTGATAAATTTGCCCCATTGTTGTTGTCATCGCGATGTGATATCGCGAGAAATCGATCATCCATGGGGGAGACCTTTGACACCTGCCGTGCACTTTCACTGTGGGCAGATGATGTGGTGGGGAGGGGGGCAGTGTTAACCGCCAAGGGGAATGGAGTGCTTCTGATATGAAAATGTTATACTGACAGGTTATCTGGAATAATGCAGAAAGGTTGAATTGATCAATAGTTGGAAATATCATTCAGTGCACCTGGGAGGTATATTATTGCGATACATGTAGTTTGTAGTCTTATAATATTATGCCTTTACATAAAAGAGACTACTGGACTTTTTATTGAACGAAAAGCACAAATAAAAGTACATGTTCAGGAGAATGAAATACACGAGACACCACCATACCAGGCCATAGGAAAATTCATTTGCAACATTGACCAGAACGGTTACTTTTAAAGTTACTTTTCCACAGAACATCTAAAACCCCGCCATGAGATGGCAACGGCTAGCGTTTCACAATGTCCCCTAGCGATGCTTAGAAAATAAGCAGGGCGGCACACATGTAAGTGAGAGTTTTGCCTTTGCATCCCATTCCTTATCTTATAGTGCAGTGTATATGATTGACGACTCAATTACAACATATAAACGTCTTCAGAGTTTTTTGATGGCTGTAGTTTTTATTGGATGTTTTTGTTGCTCATAACCATGGTCCTCAATACTTTGCCGTGAACGGTAGTCCATGGACTGTTAATCCTGCAAGAAACGCCTTCAAGAATTCCAAAGACGTTATTATGGTTGGACGCGGTAATAAAATATTTCACCGCAGCATCTTTAGTTGTATTCGGGAGAATAAAATCTATCGCGTGTGAGACAGAACACCCGGCATTATTGGATTCATAAAACATAGTTACCACTTCCTGCAGTAGGATAGCTTTGTTGGATGACTTTTGGAACCTTTGCAAGAAGGTTGTTCAAAGGTTCATGAAGCCGGACCACTGAATTCATGATGGATGTGAGAGACGGAATATAGATATTTGATGGGCTTTGAGCTGGCGAGGACAAGGATATTAATGCTCGATTAGAGTAGACTCTGTTCACCCTGGAAACCAGACTTTTAGCCAGAGCCAGCAGAGAATTTGTTCGGCAGCCAAGGCAGGTGTTTTCGAGGGCACCCAGGGTGAGAGTTTGTATGACTCCTCCCAGAGTGCCTCTCTAACGGGTCCTCGGGAAAACCTAGTCTCTACCAGACGCTGGAAAACCGTAGAAATGGAACAAATAGAGGAGCTAGGGAACAGTGCGCAGAAGTCCTCTATTTGTTCCATTTCTACGGTTATCCAGCGACCCGGAGTCTGGTAGATAGAGACTAGGGAAAACCTGCCTTGGCTGCCAAACAAATTCTCTGCCGGCCCTGGTTACACGTCTGGTTTCTAGGGTAGTAGATGTTCAAGAGGCGAGAGCTGGGCACCAGATGAGGTGAAGAATACTCACAAGATGTCAAGATCCTTTAAACCTCTAATTTGACAATGACCAAAGTGTATTTTGCTGTCCAAGAAAGCATGTGTCTTTCTAGAACAGAATGAAAAGCTACCGAGATATGGGGAAGCTAATAAAGTGACACAAAATAAAACATACTCCAGTCAGGCTATCATTGACCAGGTAGAACAGTAGCAACAACAAAGGCACTCCTTCCTAATATAATCCTATGAAGTCACCAGCACTACTTTCTACACTCGTTCAATAGTGATAAGTCAGTATTACACATCCAATGTCTTTCCCGTTGTATTCTTCCCAACAGAAGACAGCAAATGTAGCTGTAAGCCGCACCAAAGTTAGTTTATTCATCATCGCACCCGAGCAAGTCTATACATATCATGCAGTGAAATCCGCGGTATAAGGTAATACTCCTGCCCAATCCTCAGCGACGCGAAGAAAGCCGATCAGTAATCGCGTGTTATACATCACTCGTTACAAGTCTCCCTAATAAACTTCACGCCTGATACCTCGCCTCTGGGATCAAGATTCGCATCATATCGCGATCAGCAAAAAGCCAGGACATTAACGGCTTAATTACGTCGACAAGAGTGAAAAATGAAGCCTTCCTGCGCGCCGATGCCGACATTACGGATGAGTAATTCGCCCCATTTGTCTCATAAAAAGATCATATCGACTCCCAGAGTCTTATTATTTCCTTAAGCTCCTTTAACCCATTCTCAGCAGTGTAGATGCGAGTGGTTATGGATGCGAATGGTAGGCACCAGAGAAGTGGGTGTTCACGATGCTGATTTATTACGTAAGAACAGCATAACATTATGGAAACAACACGAGAGGAGGTTAAAAGAAAATTGTAAGTGGGGGTGGGAGATAGACTTGACGGCCGCGAATATATAGGATACAGCCATAGTCTAATCCATATGTGTGTTAAATTTTGCTTTTAGCTCTCATGGTGTGGAAATTTGTAAGATCATGTAATGTAATGATGAGAACATACAACTTCATACTTCATGTGTGCGAGTGGTGAGATCTGTTTTCTCATGGAGGGAGAGGCCGTACATGTACACTAAATATCATGGAAACCCGTCGTTCTGTTGTTCTCATTGAAAAAACACTGCAGTTCCAGAACAAGCTGCTAGCTAGAGGACGCAAACACACACCATTTCTTCCTTACCTAACACGCTATATGCCACCAAGAAATCAAGGCCATAGCACATCTATGTCAAACGACAAAAATGACAGTTATGCTGCAGTACCAAGCCACATAAGGGCCCAAAATTGACATTGACCTTCGTCTTCTCAACACAGATCCACCAAATATCATTACCAGAGGTTCTTCAGTTCTGATGACTACAAAAAATCGGAAACACAAAACAAACACACACACAGAGACAGACACCCACACCCATCTATTTCTCGATGTTTCATTGCAATAATTATTAATAGTAGACGTTTACTGTATCGAATGAAAGAAGACGGTTATCGGTAAGAAATTGGTTTTGAATGCATAAGGCTTCAATGTGTCATGAAACAGTCTTACAGCGTCATCTAGTGATCTGAAGAGGAAGTGCACCACCATGGTGGCGTCTGTAGATTATATAGAGACTTGCATGAAGAGATATTTCTAAAAGACAGGCAAGCAGCATCTACCAAGAGGATGGAGTTGGGAAAAACAAGCAGGAATACCATGGCGTTTATATGGCAAATATGCTGCCATGTATTGAACTGTTACCAAGTGGTATTGGCCCACCCAGCGACAGTCACGTTTCTCTTGTTGTACATTAAAAGCGTTATCAACAGCAGTTTTAGTTGGAACTGATCATACTGGTAATGATGGTACATTCCATGTGTGTGTAAAATGGTAATGTTGAATTATTGAGCCGAAAAATCAATGATAGAAAACTCTATACCTTTTTTGTACCTAACCCCACTAGCTTCATCAAGATTCCAGACAAGATTCAAGATATTAATGTTTGAGCAACTGAATGTGATCTAGAATCATCGCAAAAGCGGACATCCACCTCTCCACCGGCTGAACACGCCAAAACCGAAACTTAGACGTACGTAACATAGTGTGATATAGTGGTAATGCAGCAGATTTTATTGACATTTCTTTTGAACTATGATATGGTCATCATGACGTCTCAGATAGATGTACACTCTTGCATGTGCCATCACATGAAACCTCGGGATGAATTCTTTGTAGTTCTTATCAAGTGGATAGAAATCCCATCATCTGCTATATTGAACTGATCAGTCTCCCTGCATCAATACCATCACATGTCGCTAGGAGGCGATTCACAACAGCCGGGGAACGATTAGGTCAATACCTTCGCAAATGAGTTGATGTTTTCAGTAAGGTTTGTAATTGGTCAAAGCAACTTAAGACTCTAAGCAGATGCTAAACTCCGGATTCCCTACTACACTGCATTGGTTAATAGTGCCTGGTTTTATAATAAACCTGGACAAAAATGGAAACGGCAATTGGATCTAAATCATGCGAATTAGGAGCTAGATTGCTTAATTGATAAAGGAAGTTTATAGATTCACTGCCTTCTATGATAGGACTCTGAAAGTTGTGACATATGTGACCGGTGTAAAGTGGAATATCGATAAATACAATAGAACCCTGACTGATACATAAGTGTGTGTTTTAGGTCTATGCCTGCTATTCACAGTGTTGTCTATAGTTATTGGCACGTGATTTTGTAAAATCAACGATATTCAGAGGTGCCACTGTTTGAGTGTACTCTGCAATGATTTGTTGAATAGAGATACTCAAAAAATTTACATAAGTGCTACTATAGCTTTCATAGCTAAGATGAGTCTTTCATACTTTACACAACTTGTTTATGTCTTCGCACCTATAAATCAACGTCATTTAAATGAATTAGTCTGTCATTTGTATTGGTAGTTAAAGATGTATCAAACATCTGCAAACATCATAATTACATCAGCTCTTGTTTATATTATTGTGCTTCTCCATATAACAATGGCGGAACAGGTGGTAACACCTTTTCAAACCTGCCAAATCAACAGAAACATTACAAAAGACCCCCCCCCAAATAGTCAATACAAATAACGAATATGACACCGAACACCATAACCGTTACAATTAAGAGGAGATTTTTGGTCTTTCAAATTCTACATGTGTTTGTGCTCATGAGTGCAGGTGAATGGAAGGTATGTACAAACATAGCGATGAAACATTGGATATATGGTACAGGTACTATACTGTATTACTGTAGCGCCCTCATAACAGTATGGTCAATACCATACCGAACACAATAGGTAGTCTTGAAGGTTTGAACATCAACCATGCGTTATTTATGTATTCATGTTTTCATGTGAATGCTGAAAATGTTGAAGAGCGGGGAGGGGGGTCTGATTGAGAAATTATTAATCACATAAAGACTGTGAACACGTCCGGTCACTCTGTGGATGCTAAATGGGGAAGTAACATTGAATTCTCCAGAAGAACGACACAGCACAGTTACAGAATGCTGCTAGGTGCGGTTGCTCAGAGACGGGGGGTGGGGGGCTAATATTCGCGCCACACGAGAAGCCATAGGCAGTGTCGTAAAGCCTAAAGGTATATTTCATTATCCATTTCACACCGTGCTAATATAAATTTCCGAAAACAAATAAACATAATTTACAAAACGTACCTCAAACTATGTGTCGCCTTGCACAGATTGCAAGAAATCTGTCCACTTGGGCATTCAAACCTGGCGGCGTTTAAAATGGCCAAATAACTCCCGTCCCCAAAATCCCTTGCGCCATGTAGCCCTCATACGGATTGAAGGTGTATTGCATAAGACAAGCTTACATCCATATAAACGATGTACGATGTAAGAAATATTTTTTTGATACAATGAAATGTCATATTGCCAAGAAAATGAACTCTCTCTTAACGACGTGAATTTCTTTTCCGATGTATTGTAAATATATGTGAATAACAAAATTTTTGAATTATGTAAAATCTATACCTCACACCTTTACAAAAACATACACCATATTGCAGTCATCATGATTGTTGTGAAGAACATGATTTTTAGATTTTGTAACATCTATACCTCAAACCTTTACGCCTTAAAAAACCATACGGTATTCATCACGAAGTTGTTGAGAATGTCCAATTGGACCTGCATTCATCATTTCTCATCATCTGAAATATAAATTCTTGTAGATACCAGGAAAACAACTGTTGATTTGGATTGTTTGTAAATATGTTACAGTCATCAATCCTTCGAGAACACCATGGCCACCTCTAATACGACCTTAAGCTCATGTTGGCTTCAGCTTTCAAATAAAGGTTCGTGCCTTCTTTACAAACCTCTCCAGACCAACCAACTTCTTATACTACATATGTTTGTCTGTCTGACGTTGCTTCCAGTCGGACTCGTTCCGTTGAGACGTCCTCGTTCTCTGCTGACGTCACCATCTCTCCTTGACCTCGACATGGACAAGGTTCCGCTGGCTCTACCGACAGAGCCAGGAACAAGATGGCGACCCAGTATGTGGACAGCACCGCGACTCTCCTGTGGACGGGGTATGGGTCCCCCGGTACTCGAAATGCGAAAACGGACAAGATAGAGTCGGAGATAGCGAACAACACAGCGCCTGTAGCCGGGGGAGAAGATAAGGGCATGAGACATCTTATTTCTGCTTTCAGCTTAGCTTATTTTCTGAACATAATATTATCAAATCCAGCAACAAAGGACAGTGTCATTGCAAGAACATTTTCAATGGAAGTGAATATTACGTTTTAGTCGTTTCAACATTAGCCCGGAATCTAGCCTTGTTAGCTTTGTCCGCTCTCCAATAGAAGAAACGGGGCAACTATCACACCTAGGTACATTCTTACCTGCGGCCGCCATGACCTGAGTCCACCTGAGTCTGGACGCCTCGTAGCACTGTCCATCCGGGTCAGCAGCCTCCCCGGTTCCCAAGTCCACGCACTTCGCACACCTCTCCTCCTTGCAGCGCCCGAGGCAACACCGGATCTCTACCCTGGAGAACGATCTCCACACCATGCCAGCGATCACCAGAGCGTAGAGTAAGACGAAGAAGTACATAGCCCCGTACAGGCCGGGCACGAGGACGCCGTACAGGATGATGCCAGCCGTGAGCCAGGGAATGGTGAGGATGAGGCGGAGGGGGGTGCAGCTGAACGCAGCCATGAACACACAATGTGCAACTCCGAACACTGCCATTCCTATAGGAGATGGAACGGGTTACTGGCTTTCTACTACAATGGCTGGTACATGGATTTGTACAATTTGAGACCCAAGCTGACAGTATATGTATATCCGGGTTAGTTTCGCAAAAAGCGTAAGATATGTTTTTTAAACATCATCTGACCTGCCAGAAAGAAGGCCTCGTGGTGGTGGTCCCAGGCAATGACACCGTCCGCCACTCCACACAGAAACGTCGCCGCGAACATCAGACGGTCGTACAGCCGACCGCCACAGAACACTGCGGGCGAGAACGTACACGCTCGTAATACCCAAGACATGACGTCATGGGAGAATCATCATGTTGAGAAAGTACACCTCACATAGGTTCAAGTTCATTAGTGACAACAAAGACGGGAGCAATATAGCAAGAAATATTCGGCAATATATGTCTGCGATGTAGACATAGGACAGTTTGACTATGTCTTTTTATTATATAAAAGTTTAGGTCGGATGTGGCGGCCGATATATATTTTGTTTTGGCCCAACGTTACAGGGGCCAAGCATCAAACCGAAGTACTATTCGAACTACCAATCAGCGCACTTCAAACAACAATCAGCGTTTAGAGATTCGAACGCTGAATCACTCTTGACAGAGATAGAAGAAGGACAGTTTGAAATCTTCCGAACTCCACGCCCGAATTGGGGAGTTAATCGCTTGATTTGTCAAATTCAAACATTTAGCATATTCCTGGACATGATTACTGTGATATACTACAGGACTCTACTGAGTATTATTGTTATTATAATATTGCCAGAGTGTTTGTTTTGTTATCGTTGTTGTTAACATTGCGACAAGCAGATTTAACTTGGGCACATAGCTATTCATGTGCCAAGCTGTGATTTCTATGCTTCGCTTTAGGTCTCGTTAGTCCATATTGGTATTTCTACCTAGTTGAGTAATCTTGCCATTCTTGCGGCAAGTATATTCAATTTTGTACGCATGTTAATTTGCTATAGGCGGGTGGAAAAATCGTAATTGATTGTTGGTTATAATATTACAACGTTTGTAAAACATTTTCAGATACACAATAAGTGTAATGTTCGTATATGTCAGGCATGCGAATTTGTGCAAATGATTTCCATTTTGGTTTGTAAACTTTCTCGTATTTGTCATGTTTAATGCCAGTCAATAAAAGTTGCTGGTATTCCCACCAAGAAATATTTAGTGATTATGAGTTCTTTCTGAATAACTATAACGGTAGGCATAAATTTATTTCTTATCGTCTTCTTGTAGTCTGTATAACACAAACTCTGCTGTCCAGGGCTGTTAAGAGGGTTGTATAGAAGCGTGATTAAATCAGGCTAGTCGTTTCTCACAGTCAATGGGTTATCTTTACAACACATTAATCACATCAGGCCATGACGTACCTTTCCCATGAAGGCCCAGGAAAAGTACCAGACACATGGCTGGTAACATCTTGACGACTGTGGCCTCGGCTGATGGAGGCTTGTCAGGTAACAGCAACGCGAAGTACAGGATAAACGTGATGAAGAAGGGGACAGTTTTAACAACGTCAGCAGCTGTTACACGAGAAACAGTGGGAGATTCGTCAGGGAGGAAATCACGTGTTTACGTACTTCCAGCAGATTTCAGTTAGTGCTATTATTATGTGGGTGAGAGAAGCTATGCTTTAGCTAAGTGTTGCCCCAGGGGCTTATTACAGCATATAAAGGGCCTCTTCACACATACACATTGGCCCGGATGCTTGCATAAACAATTCACTACTCAAACCCATTTCTATGTGAGCTTAAATTCTATCAGGGCTAAAGGGCATCACAATAAACCGATCACATATCGAGTCGCATATACCATGTATCGTTTATAAGAAGTACAAACCTGTGAGTGACCAAAATAGAATGCCATATGTCCATATACCAGTCATTAGTATTCAACCCACTCCCCACTGTCCAACTCACTCCAACATGTTGTGCATATTATATAGTATCCAGACTAGACCAACGACTATAGGAAACATCCAGCAGAGCTGGGTACTAGCAACATTAAAGCATCTCATAAAGAATTGAAGTTACCCCCTAGTACAGTTATCAGAATATCCATTGATGTAAGCATGCGAAAGTACGTTAAGTTATCTACAACTTCTGGTTCAGACAGAACGAAAACAGGTGATCGGCGGGAGACTCGGTAACCATAACACACACAGACTTACCAATAACTTAGCGTTCATTGTGGAATCCGGTCGGGTAGCTCACCAACTTCTCAGTAATTCCGCTTCCAGTTTGGACAGCTGTCTAAGATTTCAGGTCTTCTCACCAGCCTCGTGGAACGCTGCGACGGTCTGACGCTCAGCTGCCTGACGTTTGTGCGAGTTAGTTGTCGTCCGAAATACACGAAGCCCGGCTATATTGTAGCTCTCTGTGAAATAAGTGGGCGGATACTGTAGTGCCAGCGACTATTCATGCTGACATCTTACCCTTTGACCCTAGATGGTTTACGTGCCAGCGAGTCGCGTAACAAAGGTTTATAGACCTGATGACCTTAGGTATACCAAGGAGGTTAAATAAGGATACAAACAGTGCCCCAAGGCATAGGGCACGTGACGTCACGTCTCCAAAACAAGCCCCTGTATATGTAGAGAATATGAAATTCTGGGATATTCTGGAATCACAGGTATGAGCAGTGAAAAATCTCAAACGACAGTCGTCAGAAAAAAATGGCGGGACCATTCACAGGAAAACAAACATAGCGCCTAGCGCTAACATAGCATACTTAGTAGGTGCATGGATACGGAATTCCATCTCAACGATACTGACAAGGTACCTGTACTGCCACTTGCATACGATGGGGGCGTGTTTACACCATGGTCAATGAAGCGATAGTTAGGTTCGTTTAAATCGCAACTGAAGGGACCATATATGCATTATAATTCTTCTGTGGATCCTTTCATTATTACACCCATAGAACTTTATTCTTATCAACAACATCTGCAATATTGAATCGTCCGCATAATCTTCCTTTTTTTGGTAAAACACCGTACGCGAAATAATGGGGGTGCCTTCAATTTCGTGTATCGTATCATTATCAAAATTTTCTCTATCATTCACAGGTGAGCAATTATTATATAGCAGTTTCTTTTCTGTCTCTCGGTAATTACAAGTATCATCTCCTTCCGTCATCTGCAATTTTAGCCACATAAAAATCGAAGCGCAAGTTAGTCATATGACTTGCAATGATAGGACCCATTAACGTAGGATATTTTATTGTCATTTGAAAACCTGTAATAATTCATCAGTGTTGTTATTGCAAAGGGTTTGCTATTCGCTTTCCGCATTTTGCTTCATTATGTCCGAACACGTCCGAAACCCGGCCTGCCCCCATCTGGGTGACCCAACCCACCACAGGCGACAGTAATTTTACGGTCCAATATTACCAACCAAACAGGAAAGGCGCAAACGCTGACCCCTGGATCACAGTACAAAACCATTTAGATAGTAAGGAGAGGAGAGGCATATGTACGTTTTTCATACCATTACGCACATGACAAAATGACATATTTAGCGCCCCCTCCCTCTCCAAAAAAGAAATCTTGGGAAAGTTTGGATATCACGGATAATTCTGTGTTTTTAAAACATGCAACATTGTTTTTATTCATCTCATAATTGAATCGCTTTCGTCATATCATTAAAGCAAACTATAGTACCGCAGCGTTACGGTTATAACAACAAGAACACACACGCCCACCAAATTATATTGAACCTTATAGACCACAATTAAGTCTGAAGTATTTCCCGGTGTTGAGTTCCGATCCCATGACTGTTCTAATTTCCCATAATTCATGTGCCATGTGCAGTAACCTTCATCTGTTTCATCTCGCTTTACTGCCAGGATTAGAGCCGTCTGTTCTCATCGCCAAAAATTCACTTTTCCCCCCATCAAAGTCAAATTGTGTCTCCTGACGATAAACCCAGATTCGGTCTATCGGGTTTCTATGGCTGTATTAATATTTACAAGGCGCTGAAAGGATAACTGGCTCAACTACATACTTTTGAAGGTCAGATGTCAGAAAAAATACTGTCGATATGACTTGATTCGGGCATGCATTCATTTCCAACAATTTTACATTTCACAAAAAGACTCAATATCAACACGAATCTAACTCTCACTTCGTAAAGTAAAATATAAAGATACAAACAAAATCTCTCCTGTTTGATTCCTGAATTCTTTCGCTGAGGAATATATTTAGACCATGAATCCAAGTTGGTTTTCCGTGACAGCAGACATTATTGTTATTTCTTAACTTTTATTCTTTATAACTACTAACGTTTGATTACACCAATATCTTTCAATTAGCACAAACGGGACAAGGTGTACTGAACACTCCTTAGCAAAAGGCCAGAAACATTCTTCATCGTTTTCTTATTTCTATTTCCGTTATTTGATCAGACGTCAGTTACTAGTTCCACTAGCACTCAGCTCGTAACAGTTTAAATAAATGGTTGAACCCGAGAGGAAGTCTCTATGCGTGAATACCTATATAAGTGTTTTCTCCTCGTTAGTTTTCTCTGACATGCACCCCCTCTCCCATGTTTCTTATCGACAATTTCACGGCTATATGTGTGATTGTGAGAGTGGAATGGTCTATATAATATAGGCACCCAAGCTATCTACAGCGCATTAAGGGCGCCATCTAGCGCTTGGAACAAAAGGCATCTACGAAGGTTTGGTACTTAGAATAATAAAGGCCGGTTTGTTTCTCTTCATTCCTCTTGATAGGTATCCCGGCAGTTTTTAGTACGTGTTCACTGCGCACCTTACAAGACCATTTTCCATGTCACTTTGACATACATTTTGATCATATTTGACATACGGAGTAAAGAGCTACCTTTCATACCCGGCGTACATATGCATGGCTTAATGTATAGCTAAAAATGCATTTTTTTTCTTGTTTATGGCGTGTATGCGGATACTAGATTTGACCCTGGCGAATGCCTACTAAGCAACGTTGTCATTATCTGTCTATTGCTGAGACCATGGAACTGATTCCGACCTTTTCGGGGCCACATTTATGCAAATGAGATGACGTCATCCCCTGAGAATTCTGGCACGGCTGGTTGCAGAATTTCCGGAGGAAGCTGGTACAAGCACGCCGCTCTTAGAGAGGTGCGCTGAACATTTACGGATACACACTCACTTCTACAGCGGCGTCTACGGTGAGTACTTGGAATGGTAGTAGGGTAGATGATACTCAAACATCAGTTTTTTTAACCATGCATATTTTGTCTCTTATATATAGATTTAAGAAGGTGTGTGAGGATTACTCCAGATTTTGCAGAATGAACTACGGGGGAAGAAAGTAATTTTTCCTCTGTGAGAGTGCTGTAGATACTGACAAATGTGCCCAATTTCCCCTGAGTGCAAGCTAGCTTTTCTGGTTAATAACGAATGAGATCTGATTCGCGAATGCTCGTCCGTGGGATCAGATTCAATGATACTGGGAAATTCATGGTGACTCTGACCTCACACGTTCTACATCAACGTTGCGTCGTGCATTCTAGACCTCTCACACAGAAAGGCTCGCTTAACACCTTGTGTGAACGACTAGTAGGTAAGTTGAAGAATATTGTATCTGTCATTTTTTGCGTATTGTATATGGATTATAGTTCAGACTTAGTACGAAGAAAGATACGATTCAGTCAACTTTATAGTGTGCGCCTTTGCAAGGTACATCCGTGCAACACAAAAGATTTGATATGGTTGAAGGGGCCTAAATGTCTGGTGTATTCCCCGCGTAGTTGTTCCCCAACCTTTGTTTGTTTGTTTGTTTATTTCGATCTCCAATTAGAGTTACAATTATTATCATAACTCTATTCTTCCTGGAGTCGTCCATCAACATTACAAATTAAAACCATCAAGTAACATAAAGTCAACAAAAGTACATGTATACTGTCTGACATAAGAAAAACTGAAGTGAACTGATTACAAAAATGTAACATAAACTCAGTAAACAGAAGTAATGAGGAGGGGTCAGAGGTCATAAGTAACAAAACATCAATCGTTGAAACCATAAATAAAATAACCAAATGGGTGTAATTAACAAAGAAAATATCCACAACACAAGTCAATTATCTACATCATATCAACATACAAATTCGTCTACCACCAATCCTGCAAGGGTTTGTTTGTGTTGATTTTGTCCGGATCCAATTCACAATGTGTGTTTTGAAAATAGAAGGTGAGGTTGCTTTCATTTGTGGTGGGAAAGTGTTATATGACTTGGTGCATCTATACAAGAAGGTCCTTGTCAAGGCCGCAGTTCTTGGCTTAGGTAATCTAAAACCACCACTTGTCGCAAGACGAGTGCTGTGCTCATGTCTGCTACTAATGTTTTCTAATCTGCTATACATAGCTCTAGGTTCCTTAGATACTAATAGCTTGTTGAACATAGAAAGAGTGCCTGTGTACAATCTTTCTTTAACTGTTGGCCATTGTAGTTTACTATGCATATAATCAATGTTCTCATTATAGCGCGCATTAAGAATTAGTCTAGCTGCCCTATTTTGCAGAATCTGTAGCTTGTTCAAGGAGGTCTGAGGGCAGGCAGATAACAAGCAAGCACAATAATCCAGATGGGACAACACTAGTGCCTGCGTCACCATCTTTAGCGGTCCATCCACAATCAGATGTCTAGATCTCTTAAGCATTGCTAGTGAACCAGTCATCCTGTTCAGGACTTTGTCTGCTTGCTGTGTCCATGTTAAGTACTGATCTATAATGAAACCAAGTAGTTTTGCTTGAAATACTTGTTCAATCCTTTTGCCATTCAAAGAAAGCTGTAGCTCTGGGTTGCTCCTTAATCTGTGGCGACTTCCCATCAAAATCGATTTTGTTTTCTCCACATTTAATACTAATTTGTTTGCTTGTACCCAGTCCCATATATGGTTAAGTTCGGCCTGAAGTGTGTTTTGTATCATAGAGACATTTGGGCCAGAAGCGGAAGGAGTGGAGTCATCAGCATATAACTCTATGTTACAGTGAGTTATAGCAGTGGGTAAATCATTGGTATATATACAAAAAAGTAATGGCCCCAAGCAACTCCCCTGTGGAACACCACTTAAGCATTTCCTGTGTGATGAGACTCCACCGTTAACACTGACAGCCTGTGTTCTATCTGTCAGATAGCTGTTGACCCAATTGACGGCCGACTGGACAAACCCGTAGCTCTTTAGTTTGGCTAACAACACCTTGTGGTTTACCACGTCACCTTTGTCATCCAATGTTTATTTACTCATCTTTTGTTCCGCTCGAGTGCACTTCACCTGCTCGTCCCGGGAAGACTGCTTTTGTCCCGGGTGCTCGCACCCTTTTGAAGCAACAATGACTTTTAAAACGAACAAACACCGTAGGACAGCAGCCCCAAAGGGTTCCGATCAGGCAAAATAAGCCAATTCTATTTATCCTATATCGTCGTAATGTTTCGACAGCTGGCTTTAACAAGTAGACTGTGACTAATTCGGCAAAATGTGCTCAGTTTGCTTGGTTACCCTTCAATCTTGGAATAGCCACAGAGGAAGCGATTTAAATCCACCACGCGACGGGTCTGTACTGTGAACTGTTCACTGTACTGTTACCAGCTCTTCTATGGGCTGGTCGATTGCAGCCTCCTAAACCTTTATTTATAGGCTTAACTATATGGCTTTAGTTAAAATGTTCCATAGATCATTATCAAAGTTGAATGTCGCGACCAAACCCTAATTTTTTTTTCATGGCAATGACCTGAATGGAGAGTGACACTGTCTTACATTGTATGATGTTTCATTATTTTCTAACACAGCGTCAATGTTTTCCTAGGTTGAAAGTAGTTTCATGGTTTATGTATGGTTTCAGGGGTAGTAATCTGTTAACTACGTTTATTTGATACGGGAAAATACAATTCTACTGTGTAGAAATTTAGATGGCAACATGTGAACAAACGTATATTTAAAAAAAAAAAATTTCTCCCCCAACTTTTCGTGATGATTGTTTCTGAGTAAATAGAGATTGCTCGCATTAGATGCAAATGCAGCACTAGACTTTTTTTCATACCGATATTCCGAGTCATTACCATGCAAATGGCGATATCACCATCGTCGCACGTTACGCTCTGCCTGGTTCAAATTGTACTGTCCCTGGCTCCTGTGCAACAATGCAATAACAGCAGGTTTCTCTGCCATGTAAGATGGCTTCCTATCCACCCAGTATCGAACCCAGAGGGGTGGATTTACGGCAATAATAGGTGAGTGATTTTCTGTGGGTGAGCAGTTGTTTTCTTGTCATCGGAAAGCCTCTGGGACAGCCACAATGCATTAAATTGACCTTTCCCTTTACACTCGTCATATGGATGCACGTAAAATTTGCAATCCTTGAGATAATGATATAAATGAACCGTCAAATGGGTGAAATAAATGTATACATAATCAACTTTATAAAACTGTACTTTGCTGCTTACAGAAAAGGTATGCTGTTGGTTAAGATCCGTAGTAGAAGTTAAGGTTGAACATACGGTGGAAGCCGGTGAAGTGTATATCATGATACTGTTGAGAGAAAAAACACTAAGCCATAAACCATTCACAGCATTGTATAAAATCAAGGCGTAATTGTATAGCCCATTGTCGTATAATCCGTTAATCCATGGATAAATTTTATAGACATGATGTTTCTACTGATTGTGAAAAGCCCTTGCTTGCATGAGTGGAAACTTTTCATTCGCCCCTCCTGACATGACAAAGTTCCCGCTTTGCCTTCCTCTGGATAACATGTACTGCATGTATATTTGCTGCGCAAACTGGCGTTATACGGGGGGAGCAATGAAAAGAATCAGGCTGACGTTTTCATTGGTCGTGATATATGCCAAGGTCAAACACTGCCTTAGGGTACGGGTGAAATGACGATTTAATGGGAGCCAGCGCAGATTTAACCGCGGAGATAGATTAAGTTCTAAGGATGAGGTCTCATGTTGCTCAAACTGAATAACGTCAAAGTCATCAGCAAGTAGGGATGTCTGAGAGCCCACAATTACTGTGTGTGCTGGGGAGGGGCATATTGAGAACTCTTCCGCGCTGACAAGGAAAGAGCGCTAGCAGGAAAGGATGGAATGGTCGAAATGTATGAATAGTCGCTCAACGTCTCTTAAGTGATATTACCAAGGACGTTATATCAGCTGATATAACGTCCTTGATATGACCAAGTCTTATATGCGAAAGATCCGTACATCAGAAAGTAGGTCTGGCGTTTCAGACATCCTAAGGAATGATTGAAAAAACACGTGAAGCTACGACGTAGGAGCTCAGATACTTCATATTTTCTGTCTGGGTTTATGTGGAAAAACCAATATGCCCCTCTCACCTCAACGTCTAAGCAGTCCACCATACGTACACATCGGCTAGTAATAGCAGTATTTAGTACATGCAATTTTCCTGAGGATTTACAGAACCGGACCTGCCCCATGACTAACGTTACTACAAAAAGGTACCCAGGTATATAGTTAAAGGTTGGCAGACATTAGGGTTGATCACCTGTGGTCAAATCGATTGGGGAAATTACAAGTCTTCTTCACAGATATTGGGGTCGAGGTTAGAAAAGTCCCTTCATTTATCACATCGATACAGAATTGTCCCGACAGATGTTCATGACTATTTGTGTAGGTACATAAAGTTGATATTCTGCTTGACATTTTGAAGGAAACTGTTTGGTTATATCATCACATAATAGCATGCAATAGGGCTATTAAGAGACTCATATGATAATCGTGCTTAGCTATCACGGTAAAACAATCAATTGCTACTTATACGTGTCTGCGCATACTCCCGACATGATATTTGCACACGGAGCCATTATTCATGCCTCAGGGTAGAAAGTGCATTGTTTCTGTTATGTTAATGAGGTGCCAAGATGGATGTTCTGCAGTGCATCAGGGTATTTTCAAGTGAAAGCCTTTCTGTTTCTGAGTGGAAATGGGATTTTTAATGGCCGGTTTGTCATCAGGCGCTTTCCCATGAGTGAAACATAATAGCACCTGCCTTCGGTGCGCTCCGCAATGTACAAGTCTCGTTCCCCAGTGAATACTAGTGTTTATGTTTGGGACGTAACGCAATTCTGTCGTTTTGAAGAATGTCTGCAACTTCTAATAGCCGTTAGGACAGCAGTAGGCATGGAAGAAAAGTACCGGATAGGCAGAGAGAATGCGATGATGAAGAATTTATTTCTGTATTTCCAGACTTAATGGCGACACAAGATGAATTTCACGTTCTTCCGCACGCTCATTTCAAGTCGTCTTTTATCTTTAAAGGTCTCATTTTTCTCACACCTACTGTGGTGCATTTTGCCGGATCCTTCTGCGTGTCAGAATACATCGCAAAGGAAGAGACATTGTGAAAGGGACCGGTGCTATAAATAGTATCTAGATGAAGTTGAACGTCAGGCAGGACGTCGTGTAGTTTTGTATTTACAATATTTGACATTTATTCCTTATCTTACCTCTTTTGCTACATAAATGCATGATAACAATCCCGACAGCAGGCCCATCTTGCACAATGCTGCCCTCCAGGCCTGCTATAGTCAGAAAACCGAATCGTTTCCAAATCTCTAAGGACCAGATAAAATGCGTTCAGTGTGCGGGTGGCATGAATCACTTTATAGTATGTATCTTAATGGTTTTTACTAACGGCAGCTGACCAGATAGTTTTACATTGTTTGCACAGGGGTTGGTGACGTATTCTTTACGACGAATAGAAAACCTACGGATCATCTTCATCGCACAGCTAGTTTGTCCCATTGCCTAAAATTTGTGGGTTGGCAATATGTAACACTACAATTATAGTGCTTTTTATGGGTATGATGAAGGACGTTGTATGGTACGATGAAGAATTTCCTCTCCTCCCAATCATAATTCTTCTACTACACTATCTTGACTGCCTCGTTGACACGCTCTTATTTTGAGTCGTCCCTTTTAATATCCCTCTAACATGGTGTAATGACACAGCCCATATAAGTACGCACAGCCTCCACCTGACTCAGGATATACTGTTCAACATTCCTCTCCAGTATCCACCTCACTCAGGTCCCCTCTGAACCGAGTCGTAAAACGGTAACATTTTCGGGACTATTGCTTCTCTGCAGCGGAGCCAAACCTATCACCCCGCGGAATGTTTGCCATTTAGAGTGCTTCCTGTCCTAAGTAAGTTACCGCCATTTTCTGACAGTTTCCCAGGCTTGATGAACGGCTTGGTACGCTGTAAAGCGTACGGCCCATTGCGCTCCCTCACCGCGGTGCAGAATTCTACATACAGAAAGCTGCCTTTAACATGGAGATTATGGAGGTGTGAATTCTGCATAGCGGGTACTGCCTTTTTCGCTTAACCTATTTCCCCCGGCCCCTGTACTGCATGTAATATACAGCGGGGGCAATGGAGTCTATCGGTATGTGTACAAAAGGGAAATAAAGTTGAATATGAACAAGTGGGAAATAAAGGTGTAATGCAGCTTAGATTACAACTGACATTAAAACTTACACTAACCAAGGGCAACTTTATCGTGTACAACACAAGGTTATATCAGTCTTTTTCAGTTAGAAATCAATGCAAACTATCTGGTTTTATTCTAATGGCATTAATTTCTCAATTAGACCTTCTGACATTTTGATCAATTCTATGACTACATCAGCTACCACCGTGGAATTCAGTGTTAGAATTCAATATTCCATTATCCTTCGGGAAAGAGAAATTGATGTTTCTGTTAATATCAACTTTTAACGACTTCTGTTATACTTATGTTCATAGTATCATTTTTTTAAACTGAATTATTCTTTGAGCATTATTGCATGGTTATCTTACGATTGTCTTGTTTTGATAATTCGCTGCTCCCACATAATGTTCTGAGAGAGCCTGTTAAATCAATGCGTTGATAGATTAGCTCATGCTGGGCGTCCCATCGCCCTGTGTATGCCAAGGTTATTGATAATCTGGACAGCGCCATGTTCCATACATCCAGGGCAGCCTCCAGGCACGGGACTACATCGCGAGTTTTCTGAGACGATCATGATTAATGACCTTTCACAACTCAGAACAAGCTAATCCCTTGAATTATGGGTGATGAGGACGACCTCTGACCTCCAGGAGCGGTGCGGTGATGGAGCACTTGCCCCCCCCCCCCATGGCCCACCAGAGACATTTGTAAACATGATGTAATGAGAGCATACCAATACCTCTCTAGATTAGTTCTGTCGATACAAGAAAGTGGTGAAAAATTTTGCAATATTGAAATCAGAACACAGAGCCTTGATTAGGATGCGTTAGATTAATAATAGTTAAGTATAGTGTAGAAAGAAACAAATATGCCACTTAATAATGTACTGTTTTGATGAAAATCAACATAAAACTCATAATGAATTCATACGTGGTTAAAAAAACAGCGCACGTAAGTACGTAAGGTATAACTTTAATACATACCTCCGAATGTCTAGATCCCGAACATCTGTAGGTTTAATGTCAGTCTCTAACATGACTGAAAATGACATCGACTAGAACAACTCTTAAAGTACGTATGTACTGGGGGAGAATACAGAATGCGGAAACACCTGATGCCTGTCGTACTGTGACCACCACTTTCGCCATAGTTGTCGATAATCCTCATTCCTGTTGTTCACGTCGATTAAATATCACCTCAGGGGAAAACGGAAATATTGAAATAATGCTGACAAGCCCGCATCGCCGCCTTGAAACGCACTTAAAATTCTTCACGCATTATAAGAGATAGAACGGGCAAAATAGACGGGCTGGTCGATTTGCACATAAAGGTTTTAATCCACGCCCCGGGGCCCTGCCGCCTGGATCTCGTTCCGCCATTATCCCCACATGTACCTGCCTCCAGGGTCCTTGGAAATTTAGGTTATCTTATTCCACTGATCAGATGCTGAACAGATTGCAAAACGTCCAGAGTGTTCGGAAACAGAATCTGCATTACTTAAAGTGAGTAAAAAGATAAAAGTGACGTAAATTGGAATTCTATGCTTATCTCCAAACATCCGGTAGCATAATCGTTATATAGGCAGAGACAGTCAGTGTCAGTTGGCAAGTGGATACTGTATCGGAACATGGATACTATCTTGCCAACTGAAGATTGCCTTGGAGGTAGTCCTATACATAGATAGTGGCACTACACACTCCCATATATGTAGAAAACACTGGCGTGCTCTCATTGTCCCGCAAATGATTGCCCCAAAGTGCTGTAATTATCAAGCTTTCAGAATATATGAGTCAAGGTCCTCGTCGACTTCCGATGGACGAACATCATCAGAATATGTATCGGTATATGTATATTCTGCGTATACGTGCGCATATACAGGGTATTTATGATGTGACGTAACCCCGGAAGTCCGAAAATGTCTCCTTTTTCATTTACCTTACATTAGGCAAAACCTAATAGGTTCATTTTAGGTGAAAACAATAAATGGATAAAACACACGATTTTCTGATTGTTTCAATGTGATGCCTGGACATCATGAAGCCAGGATCATCGTGCTATCATTATTGTTATATTATTATTATATAACCAGTGCCTCTGTTTATATGGTGGGAGCGGCCTCAGTATCTAGTCATTTAAGTATGACTTCCACGAAAAAATCTTTGATAACAATTGAACACTTGTTCACTCAACCATAACACAAATGGAAACCACTCACGAGGATGTACAGGTTTTGAAGTTGAGGATGCTGCTCAGCACTCGGAGCAGTGCTTCATGCAAAACCTGTTGAAGTCGCGGCCTTTAACATACAGCATACTCAGATAAGGCGGTAATGTACTCTGTGGATTGATGGTAGGGCTTCAGAAGAGTCATGGTGTATCACGGGATACCGTAATATAGCTCTGAGGTTGGAGTGTGTGAAGTAGATAAAAGTGAGCATCACTCGGTGTGGAGCATTTATTATAATATCGTGGGGGAGAAAAAGACTGAAAAGAAGACGTAGGAATTGGTAAATAATATATGTAGCTGCTGGATGTCCAATAGGTACGATTTATCCTATTAGAGTGATGTTATCCTTGGTTTGCATCGGCCATACGAAAAATAAACCACGTCCTGTGGCATTATTTTGTATGAGCAACTGTGCAGTTGTGGAGATCCCAAAACGTTACAACTACGACCTCTTCAGATCCACTGTCGCCAAACACTTATCCTTAGACGTCTTGAGTCCTCCTTGAATTCCCAAAGGCAATTTGATATCTAACAGACACACTTCACATACAACACCTGATGGAACGGCATGCCTACCATTGAGGCATACCGTACAATAAAACGACAATCTAAAGTTGTCTCCTTAATGTTCCTCCATAGGCATAGATCTCTAAATAAACAGTTTCACTGTTATCAAGAAGCCACAGAAATGTCCAGTTTGTATGGACACCGCTAACAAACGGGGTCCTTTGACGGCGTCTTTATGTTTGTGAATTTATGAGGTATGCAGGACTTCATGGCAGGGCTATGTTACAATGAGATAAATATATGTACCATGCTAGGAGGGCGGAAGTTTCGCCCCATTGTTGTGGTAATTTCACGGTGTTTTCAACCAGTGTCCACAATCATGATTGTCCCGAGTACTGCAGTAATTAACACCTTTTAATAGTTTTATCCAGTAAATTAGCGAAACCTGGATGCCAACTCTCTTGGAAAGTCTTGAAAGAATTTAAGCAATCAAAATAAGTACGGCATGAATTAAACTATCACTTTGATACAAACGAATCTGGTTGGAATATTAAATCTAGGTATCACTTTCGATTCTCGTTATCCTTTCTACATTGAAACCACGTCACTGCATGTGAACTAGTCACTAGGAACCTTCTCTAAATTTACGCAATAAATTATTGTCCGTCGGGATTTTTGTCCTTGAAATGTTCTGACTTCTATAACAGAAACCTTTTAATTGAAAGTACTATGTCGACCGGGAAATATACACGATGCCGACCGGGAAATATCCACCTTTTACTGGCTCATCTATCCACATACCCATTTCTTGGCTCTAAAATTAATTGTTGGGAGATGAATGGCACATTAGACCCACGGCTGAAAGAAGAAATGCCGAGAGTTAATACGCACAAATGTACCAGTAACGAACGCCTCGATCCCTTTAGGAGATCAAGAGCGTCGCAAGTTAAAGAAGACCTTTTGAACCACTCAGCTCTCGCTTTTATCAATTGAAGAACGTAGCGATTGTAACAAAGTTTAGTTGCCGAGGATTATCAAATTAGAGACGATTTTCTCAATACCCCAGCGTAGGGCTTTTCATTTTCTGTCGGGATAGATCGCTTGTTATCTGATTATGGCACAGTTCTTGGGGAAATGCGACGGGATGTTTTGTGGGCCTACTGCTAGCATACGAATTAATGTATTAGCACAAAAATTAAGAGATTATGTCTGTAAAATCAAAGTCAACCATGAACAGCAAGTGGAAGGTGCCCTCCATGGTGCTGAACATGTGGCTGCTGTTACAGGTACATATGAAAAAGAGTACATGTCGGGTTAATTAAAGTAGAAAGTAGAGAAAGTCTAGAATAACATGTCCTCCTTAGGCACTACAATTGTCCTTGAGTTTATGCATTCCTTCAGTCTAACAGCCAATAAACCAGCCCATGCATAACACCCCGGGAAGGCCTTTAGGACGTGACTTCTGAAGAATCTGCAGTAATATTGACTATTCCTCTTGTGCGACCGCACCGTGCAAATACCTCGCTGTGTCTCAGTTGCTTGAGCAATCTAAAATTTCAATTTCAAATCAAGATTTCTCTACTGGCGTAAAACTACACGCGTTTCCTATCACCCCGAGGTAGGCTGCATATCTCGGAAGATATCGCGAGAGTGCGTGAAATGTACCACATTATGTGATCTCCAGAATGATTTTATCGGGGTTTAATGGAAAGATTATGACAGCACCTGATCTCTGGATCTGGTCTCCAAGTTGTATCCACACACCAGTGAAAGCAATTTGCTGGTAGCCGCTTAAGACCCAGCTTTGACTCTATCTCTTCGGCACGTTGTGAGAGATAACAAAAGTTCTCTTGTACTTTACCGCATTGCTTATGAACCGAGCTTGGTTCTGAGGCTGATCTTTAAGTTGTACACTTTCAATTTCTACACAATGGGCGAGCAGTTGGGAGGGACATTAAAATGGTTCTCACTCTCTGGTGTCGCAAATGTAGGCTTGTTACGTACTAGTATATTGGTTGATTGATGAGCGGTCTGTTCGTAGAGTGAAGCCACTAATCGATACATTTGCTTTTTTTGATCTGGGCCTTTCAAGAGACAGGTATGTTTGTCGCATACAGTTACCCATACAATGTTTATAACGTTTAGCTTTGTTTGCCTTTGTCTATAGTACCGGTGTGTATGTGGGGTCCCGGGGTTGGAGGCGAATGTTTGCTCCCGATCAAAACAGCTGTACCCATAGATTGTTCAGATCAAAGCGATGTGAACCACACAATATAATTCTAGTCGTTGATGAATCAAAATACTTTTGTATGCATGGGGAGGCCGATAAGTGCACAATTCCATTGTACCCGGCAGACATTGACTGATCGATGATAGGAAAATGATAGCAAACCGGCAAAATACCCTGACCCCAAACTCGAGCAAGCACAAATGACCTGACTAGTGCCTTGGTCACGCCTGCCGTGCGGGTTGGGCGCAGTGGTGGTCACGAGAACGCCAAAATCGTACAGAACGGCGATGATTATCTATTCAGCATGGACAGACGGGTTAGTCTGATCTGAGAGGCTGTCAGGGAAGGTGGTGTTGGGGTCTACCAGGGTAGTTCTTTTCCAATCTAACCGAGAACAGCCAAAACTCCAATACCTCCGCGCCATTTGTGACCGAAGGTAATGGGTGTAGGGGATCATGTAAGGTAGTAGTTCCCTTTTACACGCAACAATCTATCATCAAGGTTGTTATAGCCTGAAGAAAATATGACCTCCCAGGAAAGAGTTTACCTAAATGATTGAATTGGCACCAGTGGTCTCTTTGATAAATAGGTTAATCTATATAATTAGAAAGACGCGACTGGGGTTTCGCAAGAAAATAATCACAAAACGTTGCAACGTTCATAAAACCAACCTTAGGGGTACCATCTGCCTTTCCTAACGTAAAATTCTTGTTGATACGTAAACAAGGTGACACGTTATCAATGGATATTCATGCCCGGTGTGATATTCATAAGGAGCTCGCGGACGAGCTTGTACGGAGACAGTGATTTATCGGCCCCTGGAGCGGCCAACCCCAACTCGGTAGGCCGAACAGTAATGACTAATAACGCGCGTCATCAGCCCAACGATTACTCCCCTACCCCGCACGGAAGCAGCAGCAGCGGCTGCCGCACTTCTCCAGCCCGTACTCCGTGCGCCCGGCAGTAACTCAGCATCATCCGTGCTTCCTTCAGCATTCCCGGATTTTCTTCCTGCCTTCCTTCATCCGCGCGCCGTTAAATAATTGAAAGCGCTGATCCTGCCTGCCACTGCTGTTTGTGGGCCCAGGTGAGTAAGGGGATTAGCTCTGCGGGACGTACTTGTGACATGGCAGTAATGCGGGGGGACTTAGTCCTCGCCCGGACCTGCAGAGCTGGAAAATCTCGGCCAGCAGCGGAAAATAGATTTTCGCTCAGGTTTTTGGCTCACCATCGATTTTTAAAGGCCTCTTAGTTTATATATCCGCCCAGTTCGCGAGCCATTGTCGCCTACTTGTCTTTGCATGGATCCTATGAGGTAGCAAAGGTGGGATGTAATTTCAAAAACACATCAATCTGCTGCAGAATTTGCATCTAAATTGACATCTCCTTGTTGCTTGTGTCAGGTCTCCAGCATGACGATCTCCCATCATCAGATGCAGTCGTCTCGTCGTAGAAACTAATGGTTCAAAGATTCATCAAAATGTTGACTAGATGAATTAACATAGTGAATGACATAGCGATGACTTTGCTCTGCATAGATATATCTGATAACAACCTTGCGGTCTGACATGATGTATGAGCTTGTCAGCGGGTCTGTTTTAATCTCCTAACTGAACTGATAGCATTTTCCACGATCGCGATATCTTTTTTCCAAATGATGTGCACGTCTGCTAAACATTTTTTATGAAATCATACCCAGCAAAAGATATTGAAGGCCACTAAATTTACAATAGTTCTGACCAGTGGGATAATTTTCAGTCATCAGGCTATTAGAACGAATAGTTTGCGTAGATGCGTGTACTGAATGTGTGCGAGTATACTAGTTAGACATTTTGCCACTTGTTTAGCTGAAGATACGTTTTCATGATTCAATAATAACACTTGAATCGACATAGATATCCCTTACGTATCAGGTTATGTTGAAAATATTCCAGTTGTAAACCTGTCATAGTCTGCTGAGAGAATGTCATTCCTGAAAGAGACTGATTGGTGTGAGAACCACATACGTATTAGGTCCGATTGGATTTTGTTATATTTTCGGAAACGATTTATAAATAGTTGTTGAAGTTATATGATAGAGCCGCAGTGCCATTCGTCTGAACAAGGGCTATATTACCGTTATTGGTAAGAAGGATACATCTCGTGACTAACATACAGAAATGGCGCATGCACCACGCCATCTCATTGTAGCCGTGCTCAGCACCAGTCCACGGGCCAATCGCGGACTATCTGTGTGTCTCTCAATTGGTACATACATGTATGTGAAAAAAGAAAATGAGACACTCTATTTCACCTTTTTAGAATCGCTAAAAAATGCACTCCAATGCTATGATAGCAGTGGTTTTAATTCTTTTCCAGCATTCAGGGTTCCCTGGGATTCCATGATAGACAAGCGTTATGCGATGGCATCTTTATCAAATTACGGCGCGCCACACGTGTGTATGGTGTAGTTTCCTTCCACTCCACCAGATCAAGACCGGTCCTTCCGGATCCCCTTGTCCGTTTATTTCCAGTACACCCTTCTTGTTTCCCTCTCCCTCTCATGATCTCTAACTAGTTGGATGAGTTATAGAATGAACGGTTTCAAAGGAAACCGACGGAAGCGCTACGTTGTTGACAAAAGCAGCAAGGTGTGTCGATGTTTGGGAACTACGTACGAACTGGTGGAATATGCGGAAACCATCTTATCATGGCGGTTGTACATAAAAAGGGTTTGCATATCACGGAATGTAATTACAGAACGGGTAGTACATAAAACAGTTACGACCAAAGAGCGCTGTCAGTGACGTACTCACTGCGCTCGTCAGCATCAGGAACTGACATCATGCACTATATCAGCTACATGAAAAAGCACCGTGTTTCCCCTCAGTAGAGAATGGCTGCATTACTGTGCGTTATAGAGGAAGTCAGGGACTCTTAAATATAAGGAAGTTTAGGGGACTAAAGTAGAAGTTGAATCTGCCCAATTCCTCCAGTTGGCAGGTGACTCATGAGTCACGAGTTTGACAGTTTTGTTACGGAGGAAACGTGATCAGGCATATCTGTACATTTAATCCATGTTGTGATGAAGTCATCTGTTATACTGATTGATGTATAAAACTGGTGGTAAATCATTCTACAAACATGCTAAAACATTTATGTCTACAAATTCTGTTTCTTATTTTGCCACATTGATTTTTACTTCAATTTTTCTGTAATGGTTGCTATATATAACATTAATGCCATTTAAGCTAAGCAAGGCGAAAATTGGACGATAATGTTCAGGCTGACGTCGAAGGTGCCCTTCCTGTATATATATTTGTAATTTGTTGTACTTAGAATGTTTTGTTACTTTTCAGGAAGAAAAATAACCGTGATGGTCCGCCTACACGGCCGAACCCCGAACAAGCGGGACCACGAGGCGGAGAAACCCCTCCTCCCATTGGCTATCGGGGAGCTGAAAGACGAGCCTACGGGCAGGGTCACGCTCCAGCCCGACCACGACTTCGCCCACTCTGATACCCGTGAGAAGGCCCGTAAGATCCCGGGTATCAAAGTGCTGGACACCGGCAAGGACAACTCCTGCAGGTTAAAGGTCAGCAGCATGATTGTCAACTTTATTTGTATTTTCAGTGATAAAATTAATCATGTGGATATAATGTAAGATCTATAACTTACTGGAAATGAATTTTCTTGGCAGATCTTAGAATAATACTGGGCAATTCTGAAGAGACCCCGCTCACTGACCTTCAGTGGTATTTGAAATCACTGCAACAAGCGCCATTGTACATTGCCTGATATTCAATAACATAATGCATTCTTTACTACCGTCTCGGTAATGACCCTAAAACTCAAAACAAGTTCTCCATTATGTGTGATAAACCATCTTCATATATTGAAAAACACTGTGATTTCCCACAACGCCAAGTCGTGATGACGTCACGAGGAAGAACGACGTCGTTCATTCCAGGGTAATGTCATTCTCGTTCCCAGTGGTACAGAATGGAATATCGACCTTCCATTTGGAAATCCCATCATTCTGCTTGTCCTCTGTGCCCGTTTGTCGCAGTGACATTTTCAGACATTCAAAGCCTTTCAGCGAGCACTATCTAACCTTAATCCGACGGTCTTAACGCCACATGTCTCACGGAGATACTTTGAAGCACATTTCATTCCGATATGCATTCATGCAGTGGTGTGAACTACACCCGTATAGACTGAACTGAACAGGGATGTCTTCGATTGTGATACATTGGGTTCTCAGGGAGTTATAAAAAGTCATGGAAATTTTGATGAATTACTGTGATATATGTAGAATCTAACATGGCTTCGTTATAAGTGTGACAAATTGTCAGATGATTGTAGTTTTTCAATGAACTTGATTCAACATAAGAATCAAGGTATTTTACGCGGATGTCGCTTTCTGTTATTAGGGAATCTGACTTTGAAATATGTGACAGTTAATGGCAAAGAGGTAAGTGTTATTGAGGTCCCTACTTCATCTGTGAGGTGGATTACTGGAATGTGACACGGGGGACATGCGACGCGACTAATTCTGAAAGCTAGACGGAACATGGCTGTTATAGAGAGATAAATAGGCAACCATGGTATCAATAATAGCCATCACCAAAAGTCCTTTCAATTGGTTTCTTCCTGATAGCAAGCAATGTTGCTTGATTATGACCCTGACACGTTCTGTTGTATGGAAGCTCATTTCATCGCAAGTACACTGAGCGTTGTAACTGTCTCAACTTAAGGCTTACACCAAAATCAGAAATTGTATGGTGAGCCAAGTTCTACACTTTTTGCTTATATTGTGCCCCGCCTTCTCTGAATGTTATAATTGGCTTGAAGCATTCAGCCCAATCTTGATTGTACTGAATGATTAGTCCACGGCAATTTCTGACACTGTTGACAAATGTTGTAGGTCGAACAACCGATTTGACCTAGTTGAGAATGGACGTTAATTACGAGGTCGGCCCCAGTCTCGTACATCTTTTTCAGGGCTACATTCCATCAGCAGTTCCGGTCCGCCTCGATTCACGCCCAGGCTGCTGGATGTAGTCAAATTAATCCAACCCGAGATAAACCCTGCCTGAAACTAGGCAAGGAAAATCCGCGACTTCGTCACGCAATCAAGACTCTGCAACGGCCTTTTTTGTTTTAATCTGGGATTTTACGTCCCTTTACGACAAAAATGCGTTTTGCGCCTGGCCTTTTGACCACAGGCTTGCTGACAAGTTTACGACACGTCCCGACAAATGATCAATGGTGTTTTACCCAAATACCCCTGTTTATATGCAAATACTCGTCCATCTGGTTCCAACTCATGTTTTGGGGCGGATTTTTGCGACGATCGATATTTCATGTAATGGCGGAAAAGCTCAGTCTGTGCCGGGTGTTGGCATTTTTTTATCCAACTTGTACATGTGTGGCTACCAGTCGATATTATCGTAGATTTAAACTACACGAAAGAATACATTTTTATTTGTTGAGCAATTCTATGTTTCGCTGTGCACTAGTACTGGTTAGCTGGAGACGAATCGTAAAAGATGAACCAAACAGCATAGCGACAAAGATTCTAATTTACTAGCCTGCGTGCCGTCCTCAGTTTCGCAACTACCACACTCCTTTGACAACTTTTTATTGATGGAATTAGTATATATGGGTGCCCCAGTAAATAAATAAAAAAAACGGCATCCAGGCTATTACTTTTTAAAATCAACCACCAAACAGAATATGCAATATTATGACTAAAATAGTTTCCAGAATGGATATAAGTTTGATCTGAATTTATCGGTGCTAATAATAGTCTTGCCAACTATTTATAGTAGTCTGTATGTGATTTTATGCAGTACACGGCCTTTCCGTGAAGAATTACTGTGTAGCTAGTAGCTCACATGGAATCAGTTTGTGCGGAAGCTTTTTTTTTTCGCTCCCGGACTTGAATGTCATAGATGCATGCTGATGTCTCGTGAGATGTGACGCAGTGCGCATGCGCACTCTGAACATTGTAAGGGGTGGGTGGTTGGTGGTCATACAAGTAGATATTTTGATCATGATTGGTTCAAAAGTGTATATTCATGCTATTCAGTATTCAGATTATGCATATTCGGATTATGTGCATTCTCAGGAGCAGACTCCTCGTGAGGGTCTGTGAAGATTTTGTTGAGCTAAACGGCTTATTTAACACGCACATAGATTAAGACTATCCCTATATAAACTAAAAGGTTATTCATTCCATCCAGTTATTAACAGCCAAAAATTCTACTCGGTTGGGACATTTGGTGGGCACATATAGATTGGGTAGTCAAATGTATTAAACTTGTTAGTAATAATAGTGGGACTCTACTCCCTCTCAAACCAACTGTTAGTCCATGTAAACAGGGAGGGTCCAGCAAACCCCAACTTGCTCATGGCCCCAAACTCTGACTTTAAGTTTACTCCTGGCATACTAAACTTACTGAGTTTCCACAAACACCAGAAAGACAGACCCAACTCACCTAGAAACCACTCAAAGTCAATTTCTGTATCTATAGCCCTCCTTGTTATGTTAACACAGTCAGGGGACGTTCATCCAAATCCAGGCCCCTACAAACCCAAATTTCCTTGTCTCTTGTGTGGCAAAGCTGCCAAGTGGAATCAAAGAGCTGTAGCATGTGATGAATGCCATGGTTGGTATCATGTTGATTGTATGTCCATGTCTACTGCAAACTACAATGTTCTGGCGGAACACAATAGCTTAGAATGGATATGCTGTCAATGCGGAATGCCTAACTTCTCAAGTTCACTCTTTAATAATAGTGACTTCGAGCTGTCTAACAGTTTCGAAAGTTTGTCTTCGATACATTCACAAACCAACTCTTCTTGCAATTCCTGCCCTGATGGGAATCATATCAACCCGTCAAACCCGGGAATTGCCAAGTCACCCTTGGCCGCTTCATCGCCTCTTAAGGCTAAAGCCAAGCCAAGTAGACGCAAGCCCCCCAAACAGAAATTAAAAACATGTGTTATAAATTTCCAGGGCATACGCAACAAAACTGCTGATCTAGCAGCATGCTTAGACCAGCATTCTCCAGATATTATACTAGGCTCAGAAACACATCTAAATGACTCAGTTGGCAGTAGTGAACTTTTCCCCCCAGACTATACCGTCATAAGGAAAGACAGAGAACTGGGGAGAAAGGGAGGGGGTGTTCTCCTTGCCTACAAGAACGACTTGATAGTTACACATAGATTAGATCTAGACACTGAGTGTGAAACGGTATGGGCAACCTTGGAGATCCAAGGAGCCAAACCGATTACAATTGGTTCTTGTTACAGATCGCATACTTATGCAAAAGACATTGACTTTGTAGATAAACTGAGAGCCTCATTAAACAAGATTAAACCACAAGGTGGCCAAGTATGGCTAGGGGGGGATCTCAATTTCCCTGGTATAGACTGGAACAACTTAAGTGTGAGCCCAAGCGCTCCCTATAGTGCACTTTCTAAACATTTTTTAGAGTTAACACATGACTTTGGGCTCGAACAGGTTGTGGATCAACCAACCCGTCTTAATAACACCCTTGATCTTTTCTTAACTAATAACTCATCACTTGTTGAAACTTGTTCTCTGATCCCAGGTATAGGGGACCATGATGGCATCCCAGTTATTACTGTTAATGTTAAACCTAAGAAAATCAAACAAAGCCCCAGGCGTGTTTCACTTTGGAAAAAAGCTGATGAAACCGCCATAAGAACTGAGCTACAGGATTACAGTAATAATTTAGCTAAACGGAACATTGACAACTGCACAACAGAAGAGCTTTATAATGAATTTGTGGACAAAATCAAGATAGTGATGGACAAATATGTCCCATCCAAAACTATTAACAATAATAATTTTTCACCTTGGATTAACAACAAGGTTAGGAAAATACATAAGAAAAAACAGCGAGCCTACAACTCTTATCGTAAAAACCCAACAACCGAGAACTTGACTAAATTCCGCACTATTCGCAAACGAGCAAAAAAGACTACCAGACAAAACTACCGTAAATATGTCAATTCTATATGTTCTGATTCCCCCAAGAAGTTTTGGTCGCACATCAAACACTTAAAACAGGATACAACTGGGATCCCTAGTCTTAAGCAGAAAGGAAAGCTAGAAACAGATAACAGAAACAAAGCTAACATCCTTAACAACCAATTCAGCTCTGTCTTTACACGAGAGGATGAACACATGCCCCGCCTCCCCCGTAGTTCTATCCCCACTATGCCTGACTTTTCCATCAATGTAAACGGAGTCACCAAACTCCTAAAAGATCTGAATCCACACAAAGCAAGTGGACCAGACGGCCTACCAACAAGGATCCTCAAACTAGCAGCTGCTGAGTTAGCCCCTGCTCTGACTATTATTTGTCAGAAATCACTTGAAACTGGCCAAATCCCTTCCCCATGGCTACATGCCAATATCTCTCCCATCTTTAAAAAGGGGGACAGGACTGATCCTGCAAATTACCGTCCTGTTTCTCTCACATGTGTTTGTAGTAAGGTTATGGAGCACATAGTGCAATCACAGATGATGGATCATTTTGACAAATACTCTATATTATCTGACAAGCAGCATGGGTTTAGGAAAAAGCGTTCATGTGAAACCCAACTTATTTTAACTACAACTGACTTAGCCCATTCTTTAGATACCAGGTCGCAAACAGATATGATTATAACCGACTTCGCAAAAGCTTTTGACAAAGTACCTCATGATCGCTTACTCCTAAAACTCCAAAATTATGGTATTAGGGGTAAGGTTCTCCACTGGATTTCTAACTTCCTCAAAAATCGTAAACAAAGAGTGGTAGTTGGGGGAGAGCACTCAGAGTGGGCAGAGGTAGTCTCTGGAGTGCCCCAGGGCACTGTGCTCGGACCACTACTGTTCTTAGTGTACATTAACGATTTAGCCGACAACCTCAACTCTAACATCCGTCTCTTTGCGGATGACTGCGTCATTTACAGGGAGGTAAACAGTGACAGAGATCACACCCTCTTACAAGAAGACATCAATACATTAGATACATGGCAAAACACATGGCAGATGAAATTACACCCGGACAAATGTTTTGTTATGCGTTATACCCACAAACGTAAACCTAAACTCTACGACTACAAATTAGGAAGTCATGTTCTAGCCGAGACTAACAACCACAAATACTTAGGAGTCACACTCAACAACCAGCTCTCTTGGTCACAACACATACAGTACAGTGCTTCCAAGGCTAACAAGACGTTAGGCTTTGTGAGACGCAATCTTTATAACTGCCCCAAATCAGTCAAAACAAATGCATATACATCCCTTGTTAGACCGCATTTAGAGTATTCCAGCGCTGCCTGGGATCCATACCACAAAGAGCACATTGCTAAGTTAGAGTCCGTTCAAAAAAGAGCGGCTAGATTTGTCACAAATTCGTATCATAGTCATGATAGTGTCACCAAACTTGTCTCTGATTTGGGGTGGGACACTTTACACAACAGAAGGACAGCAAATAGATTAACAATTCTACAGAAAGCAAGACACCACAAAGTAGCCCTACCGGTCGAAACTCATCTAAAGCCTGTACCGCGCCAATCGCGACACTCAAACCCAAATTCTTACAAGGCTCTACCTTTTCACAAAGACTGCTACAAACATTCCTTCTTCCCACAAACCGTGAGAGATTGGAACTCTCTACCGTACGAGGTCACGGAGATCACAGACGCTCCAAAGTTCAAGGAGGCAGTTCTCCAACGCCTCAGGGAACATTAAGGCGCAGCACTCCCCCTGGACGCTTTGCCCCAACTGAGGGGCGTTGTCCAGTACCCAATCAAGATGGGCGCTGGATTAGCCTTTAATATGGTTAATGCATGCTAAGGTGCGTATGTGCGCGTCTGCGTGTTTCGACTCTATTGCGCCCGATATTCTTCCCAGTGGATATTTTGGAATCACTCAAGTTACGAATGCTACCGCCAATCACGCACAGGATCGACACTAATATGACCCACCAGAAATTCGGTTTTCATCAAACGTTATTTGTCATATGGTTGACAGTCGGGAAAGTATGGTCATCTCCATCAAACGTTTCGGCTGTCACACACGGGATCATCCGGAATCGCAAACCCTCACGTCAGACGAAGCATATGCGTTTAGAATATCGTTCCATATTTTATACCGGGGAAAATATCAATGTTTTTTTTGACCGTGCGTTAAGATCAAATCAATTCTGTACAAGGATTAGAACCGAATGGATATTGAACATATTGACGAATCATAATCAAATATTAAATTGGAAAGAGCGCGGGACGGGCATCCTGCATCACTATCACTGTTTTCCACTCTTAAGTGCAATCTTTCTTTAATTGATCATTTGTATTTCGTATCTAATTTTGCATATCTGTTTTAAGTTAAAATGATACTCTATGATATGCTCCTTTAATTAGACACTCGCTGGTACAGGACATGACTGTCAAAGACAAGGATAAGTAGAAAAGAATCACCCAGAGCATCTGAGTTGACAGGAATATCTGGTTCAAGTCTGGTACCATGCATCACGAGGAATCAATCACGATATTGCTACTTGTTAAGGTCCGTTTCTTCCGTTCCGTTTCTGTCATGGTCAGTTTCAAGGGAAATGAAATATCCACCAGTTAAAATGTTAGAGGACTTATAAGCTTTCCGCAGTCAGCAACTGTGGATGGGGACAACCGGTAATTGTCTGCGCATGCGGTCACCGTGGCGCCTCGCACGGCACACATGTACAGAGAGATGGTGAAACCGACTGGCGCCACTCTGGCGCGGAGTGATTCCTCGCAACTCCTTTATCTTGTTCCTCGCAAAAGAACGGCGTGCTTTCTGGGGGAAAGAGGCATCTTAAGAGAACATGGATTACCTTTGAAGCATGGGAGGGTCTTGGGAGTATCATTGACATTTTCGCCGAAAATCCACAGGGCGGGCTGGTTGGATGTTCAGAACCCGTAATTTTCACACCTGTGATTGGACGTGCATCTATAAACCGTTCTATTAGGGGTAGTGTTTGGAGAATGTATCTTACCGACTGCGTTGTCGGGATTACAATGGTCGAAGATCTGATCCCCTGACGAACGTAACGGTTACGCTGAAGGTGACCTTTTCATACGACGGATTTACTGGGACATCAGCTTATAAGCTAATTCTGACCGGATTTCACAAACACGAAAGATGCGAATCAAGAAACACAAAATGAAAATCCCAGGATCACGCAGACGTAGCATTTTTGTGTATTGTACACAAAATATTAGAAACAGCGCTCTGTGGAACGACCAACAACAACACGACCTTAAAGTGAAACGAAACGAAACAAAACAAACATAGCCTCCCATACTCCCATACGGACAATCTAATGATGTTTTTCGTCCATAGATAAAATCGCACAGTTCTATATATAGTTTAAATATGGAACAAAATAAACGTTCATTTTTCACTAGCTTTCACACGGTATTTGTTCTACAAATAGATTGGATCACATATTCTTAAATCGTCTTATTCTAAGCTAATAACGGTATCACAAATCATGCCCAACTAATCTGTGCCAATCACAACCTCGCAATGCTATTACATGGGGTTATATGAAGTGTTGCAGCGTTCAATTAAACAGAAGGGCAATACATCTAGCTTAAAACTACAATCCTCCCGCTTTACTGACAATGGCACACAATTAA
>NC_049982.1:12703034-12705561 GCF_000003815.2 Branchiostoma floridae
CGAGTGTCTCAAGAAATAAACCCTTCCGGCAGTTAAAAGCACCGTGGAAACATAAAGATACATGTCCTTAGGACGGTAGGAGACATATATTTGAGTATTTGAGAGTCTGCAGTATGCAGAGGATTAATCTTTGTGCTATCATTTATTGGTGATCTTGGACGTGAAAACATGACTTAATGTAAAATTAATAAAAACATGCCTGTGTCCAAACCACAATCCAACGTTTTGTTGCAGTCGATGTTCTATGTGATAAATAAAAGCATGTTTTCTACACCAACGATGGCCGTCACCGTGTTGTGTATTCTCTACTGTGCAGCGGCTTCTAATCTTTGTGATACCATAACAGTAGCGGAACACCCTAGTGATATCACACATTTCAATTACCTTGTGGAAGAATCAACTCTCCACGTCAGCAGGAACGGCATAATCTCTACTCTGACCATGGACAGTGACGACACAATAATCTCCCTTACTATACTAGCTACCGACAGGATTTAAACAACACGTAGTACCAACCACTTTGGGGACTTTGGGCTTATCACGTGTATGATTACAACGCGTGAGGTTATTGCAACATAATATGATTTTAATCCGTACGGAGTCATGAATTGACTTTGATGTTTCTAGACTGTGAAGTGATTTCATATATTCCTTGATGAGTCCTTGATGTGCTGTAGGTAATGTTACAGTGTATCAGGTTATCAGGGACGTCTTGTTGATAAAACCCGAGTATGAATTAAATCATACCACTGTAGCCGCCTACTGAGGGTTTCCTTGTCATTTTACCATTAATAACGTTTGCTATTTCGGTGAGCTAGCCCGTTAATGTCAGGCCCGACAGCGCGCCTCCTCAAATGACATTCACTTAAGGCTAATAGCGGCCGATGGGCAAAACCGTGCACCCTGACATAGCGAGGCATAAAGGGCTTTAATAGTGATGGGGCTTTAATGACAGGGCGCTCTCCAGGGTAGGTGCCGGTTTTGAAACTTTGTTTCAGATCAATGCCCTGGTACAACGAGGCATGCGGACGAATGGAACTAGTCGTAAGGAGTACACTACAAAAAAATTATAAAGCTTTATTCATACTAGTTTCAAAGCCTTAGTTTGATTGTCACTAAATCCTGTCAATGCCATCATTCTCATTCATACAACACATTTCAATTCAGATGACAAAAATCTTGACCATTTAAGTTTGTTTTTCCTGTTAACTGTTTCTACTGGAGTGATGCTTGAGGTTGCACACAGGCTTTTACGTGGGCCGAAACTCTATTACCACTGTATAAAGCTGACGCACCCACAATTTTGTCGCTAAACGTCGAAAGCCGACTTATCAGATTGTTTGGATGAAGTCTCTTAGGCTAGGCGCTTATATAGTGTAGAATAGCTTTATGTAACGCCATGTCAATGTAAACCTTGCTCTACTTCAACTTCAGCAAAAAACGTCTCAGTCTCGTGCTTGTCGAGTGAAACATTTAATTGACACGCGAAAGCTTTGGCTTGTCCATCATACGAACACGGGGTTACTGAGGGATTAAAGAGAGCTTAGTGCCATGCATTACTCGTGGCCCTTTTACGTCAGTGGGTTTTAGCGGCTGGGTCCAACTCACTATATTCATCTGGGACTTTGTTTCTTGCAGAACGTGTACAGTAAAGCATATCAAAGAACCTATCAAAAATATCCCGACTCTCGGCTTTGTCGTAGGTACCACATAGCTGACATTGCTTAGGAGATTTAAATTGTTGGATACTCGTTAGATACGACAAGATTAAAACAATTGACTTAACGTCAGCTCCTTGTACACTTCATAGAACACCGAGTGATAGGACGAAACACAGCCGGTGAACCTAACTTGTCCATGGGTAAGCAGTACAGTCAGTGATAATACTACATGTCAGGATAGCTAAGAATGTAGCCCAGACACAAAGATCCTTGTATGACGAATTACGCGGTGATGAAAAAAGCTGTTTTTGATTATTTTTTTCTATGCAGGCCACTATCCTGTTCCTGGTCGCTCTAGCTTTTGCTGCAACGGCCACATGTCTGGTTGTATGGAGGGTGTACTACAACGGTGACCAGTGTCCACCTGGACAGCTGAGAAAGGTAAGCACATCAATACTTGGGTTCTCGTGAGTTTAGAAGACAATGACATTGAATTAAAAATGTTATAAGTAGACACTTCTTTATGTCCAAAAGTATAACGTATCTCAACTTTGCTCTGAAAGAACACAGATAACATCGCTGGGTGCTATTTCTTTGAATTGGATTCCAACCCAGATAAGTCTGCTTCAATGGTTGCGTCGCTAAAGCCTGGATCAATACTGGCGATGTATCTGCTTTAATGTCTAGTACTTCTTGAGAGGTACATCGTTATGTTGCCAGGAAGACTTTACTCGTTTATAAGTCTTACCACCGCACAGATAGCGGCCTGTGTTCGCCCTCCCGCTCGCGTATGCTGCTCAGCAGTGATCGCACAGCGTGATAGCCGCTGAGCTTTGCCGCAACACGCGATAAGCAGAGAGTGATGA
>NC_049982.1:12705661-12707064 GCF_000003815.2 Branchiostoma floridae
TGTCATGGGATCTAAAAAGACGTGAATATTTTAAATGCCCTTTATGGTGTCCCAAAGCTGCATTTGGCAATGTTACTACCTGTGCTCGTTAAATGAATCTGTTATAGAAGACTTTGGGAACTCCCTTACCGATTTTACACAATCCGTTAGAAATGTCGACACAAAGAGCCAGGGAACATTAGTACGATGTATCGATTTTTCTATTGGACCGTCACGTTTTTGGAAAAGCAATTCACCTTAATCCCTTTGAATAGAACGCCCGAGGAAGTAATGTGAGATATGTGCGGAAAATTCTCCTACCAAAATGTCAATGCCTAAAGCCTGGCATCGAGCAAAGCGCTGATAACTTTTATAGCTTTACTCTTCGACGATTCGAATGGAGTGGAAACATAAGGCTTTCCTTTGTAATGTATGTGCCATAAAAGATATAAGGTTGATATCAGGTTGAATTTCCGCTAGGATGGAATTCAAGGCGCTGGGTTGAGCTAGCGAATGTGTCTCTTGGCTCAGATCTGTATTCCATGTACATGGTGCGTAGGCTGGTTACGATCTCGCACTTATTCTATCAGGTGCATGTCGAAATCGATCGCCTTCAGCCCGGAAACAGTGACATACATCCTGTACACCTTTAGGAATACCACAGAAAAGAAAAGCTTACGCACAGAAGAATTACTTCATATAGTTTATGGGGAGTACCTTGTGGGTAGCATTGAAGCTTATTCCATGGATTATTGGTATAGGTCCTATAGTGTTCGAGAAGAAAGATGAAATACTCGGATTTGAAGTATGAATTACAGACTTGTCCACGGATCGTGACATTAGCCTTGCACGATGTACTCAGGGTGTAGTATCGCCCACATGTACTCAAAGTGCCATTTATTTGCCGTCTGATGACGCACACGGAAAGAACTCCGTGCGTCTGATCCCGTCAGTCCGCCGTCCTGTATGGCAATGTCTACTTCTGGAGACAAAACTTTGAATGGTAAAAGCTACTTTAGAAGTCAGAATCGTTCGTAATAGGTTCACATCGCGCCACCTTCAACAAAGTAGACTTATAGACTGTACGTAACCCCGAAATTGAAAGATAAGGCAAGTGTCTAGATGGCTCATCCGGAGTGGTCGCGTCAATGACAGGGATGTAGCAGCTTAATGACAGGAAGCAGAGCAAAACGTAGTAAGAGTATCTCACCCTTCGCGGCTTCAGCTGTCGTTGTAAGAAGTTGCTCTTTGATGCCAGCCTTTAATACCAAGATTTTATAAGGGACTTATAGCATGTGTCTACTTAAGTCTAGCCTATTGGGTTTGATTTCTTTTTCTGAGACAGTGGACGACAAAGTTACGTAGATGAAGGTTAGACATCCAGGTAATATGATACATGTACACCAAATAGCAGTTACTCAAGC
>NC_049982.1:12707572-12709525 GCF_000003815.2 Branchiostoma floridae
AGGATCAGGCTAGACTTGCCGTGGGAGGATGACACATGCTGCGTCCTAACCCACCCACCATTCATTTCTGGACTCATAACGCTTACGCCAACAGAGAGACATGGAAAAAGTCTTCTAGTCGCAATAAAGCTAACTTAGATGAATATTGGATTCGCGTTTTATTGATCTCGGGCGTGTTCAACTCTTTAATGCCCCTTCGATTTTAGTCAACAGCTTCCTTTAAGAATTTTTTAAACTCTGTCGGTGGGACTCGTTTGCTGGACACTATCATATAAAGAGAAAATTGTGCTCCACGAGCCATACTATATACCCAAGAACGTTATTCTCCATTTTGAACAGCTTTTACGAAACAACACACTTGCGTTAAGCCACATTTTCGTGATTAGAAAAGGCACATTCCATGTACCTTCATTACTTCTCCAGATTGTTTGTGACAAATTGTTTGTGATAAAATACAGATCCACTTATGGAGGCGTTCACACGGCAGCCTGTCCATAGTGCTGATTTATAAGCTGTTTTCCCTCGGCAGTTAAGTTGGCCAGGTTCTTCCCAACATAGGCAAGTGTGTTGTGTCTCATATGTCATGATTTGATTGGTACATTTTGTCTGTTTGCAGACGATAAAACCGTTAAGTTCCACCTTGGCGAGGTCTTTGAAGGTGGAATTGCTGTTTTCCTATTGGACAAGACGAATGACATATGGTACGATTATCCGTTAGTTGTAATCGTCGTCCCCCTTGGCGCTTGTGATTCATTTCTAGACCACTCAGGTGCGAGTTTCTCCAGCTGTTACTTCACCTGTGGGGATCCTATAGAGTCACCACCATGCATGACAGCTGCACTGCCGTCGTCTTGTCATTACAAAGCCCGTTACAGTACAGTCATGAATAAAGGAGTCTATGGAGGATACGACCATCAAATGTTGACAAGAAAGGAATACAATGTAGACAAATCCTTGCGATAGTTATTTCAGTCCATTTGTTACTAACCCCAAGGAATGAATTTTCTTTCAATGCCAAATGTTTGCATTTGTACCTGTAATTGTATGATACCGGTGAAGTTCGTGGCATTTCGATATCATGTAAACTATTGCTGTGCAGAAGTCTGTTATGCTGAGCCATCTTGGTCAGCGTTGGATGGTCTAAAGCATAATGAATAGGTTTTACCAGCCGTAAAGTCGTTCTTACAGACAGTCCTCGTACGAGTGAAGTGTCTGTATGGAAGAGATAAGAACCCATGTTTACGCTGACCTATCAACACCTCCGGCAATGTTTGCATCAGCTCTCTTCGTGTGGGCAGGACAGCAATAAATTAGAATATATAGGTGGATGTATCATCAGTAATAGTTCTCTCTCTCTCTCTCTCTATATATATATATTTATATATATATATATAAATATATATATGATATGATCTTTCATAATTCTATGATATATATATATATATATGTATATATATGTATATATATATATATATATACAGAGAGAGAGAGAGAGGAGATAGATAGATAGAGAGATACTTAGATAGAAAGATAGAGATTTGATATGTGAGTTTGTTGGGGAGAGAACAGAACACGCTTCAAAGAGATAATATACAAAAATTAGCGTATCAACAGGAGGCCTTGAGCCGTCTGCAAACATGACTTTAAAAAACTCTTCACAATAAATTCTCCGCGCTACTCTATGAACCGTATTATTGAATTTATTCCACGAATCTATCCCTGGTGAAGGTAGTGACCTCTCAATCCCTCTCTCATCTTAATATTCCACACCCGTCGGTAACATTCCCCGGGCTAAACTAGCAAATGTGAATGGGTCACCTGGAGCACTGACATCCCCATCGTTAAATGTCTTTTTAATACTGCGTCTGCCATCCTCAGTCCCGCAGGTAGCTGTGCCATACTCGTCAATCTGATCTAACTGGATCTTTCATAATGATGCAACTTTGTTTTCAT
>NC_049982.1:12712916-12723397 GCF_000003815.2 Branchiostoma floridae
CTTTTAAACAAAGGAATTTTAAAAAAAATTAGAACTTTTTATTAAAACACGGGTAAAATTTAAAAAGTTTGCCACAATTTGGGACTGTCTAATAAAGAAAAGAAAAACCCCACCAAAAGCCCGAATGGTAATTTTTCGGCGAGATCAAGTTGGGAATCAAATTTCTTGAAGGAAGGCTTCAATTTGCTAACCCCTCTCCTCCTGGGAAGATGGTAAGCGAGTAATATTGAGCATGAGGCGTGGAGCCGATTTAGAGACCGAACATGGTAACTAAACCATTTGGTGAACGTGACCAGAAATCCTCATCCTCGGTAAAACGTTTTTAACATTTCGGTCTCGGGAAGAACTGTCAAAGCTACATGTTGTAGACAGGTAAGAGCTTATCTGACTTTCAAGGGAGAGCACTTCTCAGCTCCCTTAGCTTATTATTTGGCATTTTAGATCTTATAAATCACACAGTAACAGTAAGTGCCCCATGGAAACCTAACACCCACGGTCATTCGTCAACAGTCTTTAAAGTTTTAACATTAACAACAACAGCACCGCATAAAGAAAGTTTCCTTTTTAACAGTCACAGCACATTCTACTTCTGCAAGTGTGCATCAAATCTATATGACTGCATTACCTCCACCATGCGTTATCGCCAAAATAATCAATCTATGCCAAAAATATTTTACGCCTAATAGATCTTGCTCAGGCATTAACGCTCCTCTATATCTAGACTGTGTGTAATCGATTTTCAATTAATGGCCCAAGATTCAATCAACAAGGAATAGGCCAGAAGAGGCATTACAACGGTACTTACCGCTATTTAATGGTTCCATGACCTTGACGTCGCATTAACTGATCCAAAGGTGAGAAAAATTGTCATTTTGTGGAAGATTTATTGGAAATCACGTGATGCACCGTTGTTTCTACCTCTTTTGTCATTTAGTTTGAGGGTGTGTGGAAGGCTTCATTGTCGTTGAATAGATTAGAATTGAAAGACTAGCACCAATATTAATCTACAATGAAAATAAAAAAGAGACTGTTCAAAGAATTCGTCATTTGAAGAGAATTTCCTTATTCGTATAATTTGCATGCATGATTTGCCATCCGATGATCAAATTGAAGAATACTTTCTGCTGCTTAACGTGCAGATCATATAAAGCTTCCGTTTATCCCCCATCTGCTCAGTCAACTACGTTACGACCACGAGTTTAGATGTGTCAGCGACATTTGGGATGGATCCTGATTCAATCAGTGCTATACATGTAGGCGCACCTAGATCTTTATTTTAACAGAAACTTCGACCTCTGGTATCAGATCTGTCAAAATGGTTTAATTTCTTTGCTAGGTTATTTTAGTCATGGCCTTAGATATGTCACATTTTTTGTTGCAGGAATAGCTAGCTGCTTTTGGTTTATTTTGTTCTATCACCAGGACAGCACTAGTCGGGTAACTTAAATTGTCAGCTGAATTGTCAGCCATGATAATTCTTGTCTTGTTAGGTTTCTCTAGGGGGTGAAACGGTATAAAACTGCCGCCCCACAGTTAGCGCTTTAAAAAACTGAGACAAATTGAATTCCATGCTTTCATGCACTAGGGAATTTAGCTGTTGTCGTAACTTGCCAGACATGAGTATCACGATCTTTCGTCATTGGCATAAAACTCAACGGCCTTACATCTCAATCCTACCCATCAAAGAAGAGCCTCGTTTACAGCAGTCGTAAAACCACGCTAATTCTTGTTGTAAAGTCATGCAGAGCGCTGTCGTAAAATCACGGCGAGACCCAAGACACGCAAGGAATAACGTGCCATCAGAAAGGTGTCGTCCATTATCGTAAATAGGCACGTAGTTACATTGCAAGGAGGTGTAACGGCATAATGAAGGAAATAAGTGGGATGGCAGCAGTGCCGGAGGTCACAACAGACGACCTTTGGAACATCGGAAATAACATATACGATCTCAGGAGTCAAACGTCTTGGCAGGAAGGCGCCTTGGCAAAGCTCTTTGTCTGTCGAAGTTATGAGGCAGACAGACCGGCCATGACGTTTACTATACCAATAAAAAACCTCACCAAAGGACACTATAATAACAAAGCTAAACTAGGAGACGTAGATTTCCCTCGCGAGTCGTCAGTGAGCCACCCCTTTATCAGTAGAAATATCATATTGACCAAAGACGCTCCATTACTTTCAACAGAATGCATTTCCTCCCAGGTAATCGAGTTTTTCCATTATGATCAGTTCTGACTGTTTGATGTGATACAGCCCTGAGAACTACTGGAGGCCCTGATTACATTGCGGCAGAACTATCAAATCCACAATCCACTCAGGAAGCAATTTGACATCGATGTGATGTCTGTAATTTACATGGTAACCGACCCAGTTTTAAAAACTTCAGGACTTACAAACCCTAGTCTATGTATGGCTCCGAAGTAAAGCAAGACGCACGAATTTATAAATGTGAAAAGCTGGTAGTGCCAATATGTAGCGCTGACAGCACAATTTTGGTGATCTATCTATTCTTGACGGCAATTTCTCTTTCTATCTAGCTGATCCTCTGATATAGTTTTTGCAATAAAGTCATTAGGTATAGCGGCCATTGAAGTCGACGGTTGGCCATGGATCTATCTTTCTCCAATCATGTCGAACCGTAGCTAATGTCAGGCCGCCCAATAAAGTCTGCAGGGTGTTTCATAGCCTTGGCATACAACTGCTACAGTCGCACATTTCTCACAACATTAGTGCTATTGGGATCGGAGTAGCTGATAGACTGAAAAACGACCATACAATCTACCGTGTAACACGCATACATTATGATTTGCCACATCTTTGCCACGTACATAAGCGGCTTGTGTGCTCAGTAAAAAGAAGCTCAGCATTACTTAGCGAGGTCCGTATTAACTCTGTGTCATCAATAATACTGGCATAAATGAGTACATGTGACCACAATTCATGACGTTACTGAGTGCAGATGACGTTTTAGGGACAATGCGTGGACAGCATGAGTCAAACTTCATTAAACACTGATAAATGCTAGCTTCTTTCGTATTTTCCAAGGAAAAGAAACGTTTATTATGATGAAGAATTACCGAGGTTGTGAGGGGTTCAAAATGGGTCCATCTATTTTCTCACCACTTTATCATAGCATAGGATTATCTCAAATACACACAAACCGCTTTTTACGTCTGTAGACGGATGATTGTGAATAATGGCAAGACAGTGTCCATAGGCCAAAAAATATCCAGTCCTGGCTGGCTGGATTTATTCTGGTCCATGGGTACAGAGTATATGCAGTCATCAACTAAGCAAACACATGCATAATCATCGCGTATCATATGACAAAGTGTCCAATTAATATGGGATTATACCATTCTTGGCAGACAATTTAGTTTGCTAGTCTAATTGCGGATGTCACCAATAAATCTTCTTACCATTGATGTCAATACGGGGTGTTGCTACTCTCAGTTTCTGGTGAGGCACTGCATTAAATCGTTGGGTTTTTGCAAGAAAATACAATTAGAAAGTGACGTCGTGTTGATTCTGGTCTCTAAGATTATTAGTAGCTATAAACCATATCTTATCTTTGTTTTTATTGCGGAAGATAAGATGCGCCAGTTTTAGGTAAAGCTAAGGGCACAACCCGCCGTACATGCAATTTGTCCGTACGTTTTTTTTGAGAGGCCACGTCCGCCACGTATTTCTGAAAACGGTCAGGCTGTACAGGGCAGGCGCGTCGCCCGTACTGGCACGGAGCCCGATGGCGCACGAAGTTTTGCCTGCACGTTAAGTTCTACGGCGTGTCTGCGTGCTCCAAAATCCGTCGGATTCCGTACGAGTTCGTACGGAGGCGTTACTTACCGCTTACGGATCCCAAAAGATTTCCCGCGTTGTGGCACGTTTTGGCACGTATTCATTTATTCATTTGCACGTACGGCGAGTTGTGCCCTTTAATAGCTTAAGGAAACTATAATTGAAAAGACAAAGTTATACCATTGAGGAGGGGGACTCGGATATGTGGAAACAATGTTTGTAAAGTTTCAGTTCAAAATAGCTTGCATCGAAATATCAACACTGAACCACAGCCAATAGTGGAAGTTTAAGAAAATAGCACAATTGTAACACGGCATGCAAAGGGAGTGTATGTTGTCCACCAACTAGTAATGATAACACAGAAAAGCCGCACTAGAAGATAGCATCTCGCCATCTCCACCAACAGTCGATAACGATTTTCTCCACTCAGCATCAGCGTGGGCCTGTATTTATTTTATTAGATAGCCAGGTTCACTGCCAAATTGCCGCCAACATCAGACTTGACGTTTAATTTACGGGCAACAGCCACGCCACCACTACAATGGGGCCAGGGAAGTGATCGTGGGCCTATTTCTGGCAGATTGGCCGCGGTCCTTATCGATCCAGACGGGGGATTCAAGGCAGGAAGGCGAAATTGCATCCTTTCTACTTCATCAACCGCAGGCGGACAAGAAGTTTAGTTGCACCCAGGTTGCTAATATCGGAGTATTGATCAGACACTTCAGACAAATCTACGTCACGTTTAAAAGAACCATTCTCTTACGGAAGGAGATTTTAAAGCTCTGGCCGGACTTCAAGACCAACAGCGCTAAATATGCTCTGTAATATATGGCTAAGGTCTACGTGGTCAATACCATAGTGTTGTATTCTAGGGAACTTAGCCACACGAATGGGAACCTGTCAAACTCCGGCAGTTTCTACTATTCGTAATGGGGTAATAATGAGCATGTTTTTGTATCACAATGAACTGGTGACTGTTCAAGCATGCTTTAAAAATCACTCGGCTTAGAAGATGCTGTGAGAAAAAACTGATGACTCGGGCGGAAATGAGAAAGCAAGCCGGTCGATTGCTACCACTGCCATCGGCGACATTTCCTCCTGATAGATACCTCTCCGAAGGGGCAGATTGGAATAAGGCCAATTATTGCAGCAGTGTGCATCAAGAACACCGCCGACGTGCTCGAGTGTACATAACCTTCGGGTAACGACTAGCCTGTGCGTCACGTTTCCTTTCATCCAGTTCCTTGTATCAAAGTTCTTGTTCGTTAATGAATGTTGAAACGTGTTGGAGACCAAATGGTGTTGTGATTAGACAGGAGAAGGACACGACTTCATCGCGCTGTATAGCTTTAGTTACTACGACTGAGAAAATTTCATGCATGTTAGATGTGCCTTTAGAGTATAAAAAGGCAAACTTTAGAAATCCACGGCCTTGAAATCTGTAGACTTTCTTCCGAATGCTTATACATTGCCCATGTTCTACCCATAGGGCAACCGTTGCTTTTTCTCCATCCACCGCACGCCTGGTGCCTACTACCCACGGCCGAGCCCTGAACACTCGTCCGGCGCAAAGAACAACGTCAACAACAACAACGCGGAGAAAGGGCAGCCATCGCACCGCCACATCCGTCCCGAGGGAAGGCATCCTGACGAGGTACGAAACCGTCTGGAAGCGGTGGCTACTCTCCACCCACCATCTCCAGATCATCACAAAATACCAGTAGGTTTGCCCAACGTGCTGCAACGTGCTGTACCTGTTAAATGCTTATTGTTTTGCTTTTAAAGCCACTTATGTTGTTTTCTCACCCTTTCTATGCTCGTCTATCTGCACAGGTGTTGAAGACAGAGCACTGGTATCCTAAGCCGTTCTACCATGTCGAAACGGGCTTCTTCCCGCCTGAGTGGCTCAAGCCAAGGCCCACCAAGCACGCCCCCACCACCTCCACGCATGATAATCCACCAAAGGTAAACATTGGTTATAAACACTTTTAACCATCAATCTTATTACGAGAATATGTAACCGAAGTTACGTTACTTAAGTTGACCAGGTCAATGGTCATTGACTTTGTCTTGTCAATAATGTCTCACCTCTTATTTCAGTTCTAGATATACAAAATTCATCGACCAATCTCACCAGGTAGTTACGGTGTTTTACAGGTCATTCAGAAGCCAACTGAGGTTCCGCGGACGCGCCGGCCCTTCAGTGGCATCTGGAAAGCCCTTGGGCTGACTACGGAGCAATCCGTAGTACCTACACCGACTCAGCCTGCTACTAGTACCAAACAACAGCAGACCACCACCGTCAAAGTCACCACGGAAAAGCCCAAAACCACGCGGCTGCCGACGTCAGCACCAAGTACCGCGCCGGGACCTGTAACTCTTAAAAACACCACACCTCTTTCGACAACTAAAATGGTTCAAACGGCCACTACTCAATCACCGCCACCAACTACCAAGGCGCCTATAGTAACAACAACTGTCCCACATCAACCTACACCGACAACTAAGATAGAAAAGACCCTTCAAGCTGTGACCACCTACAAACCATCCGAAACTATGAAACCAGTAATTGCCACCACCCGTAAACCAGCTTCGACCACCACCATGTTCGTTCAAGAGACAATAACTAATAAAGCAGAGTCAGAAGCAACAACTCCAAAGCTGGGTCAAGATAAAGTCACCACAGCTAGTCAAAGCTCTCTGGTCACCCCAACGACAGCTCTTCCCCCGGTAATGTCTACTGCGACTTCGCAAGTTCCCGTTAGCAGCACGTTGGCCAGAAAAACATCAGGGCCTCGTGATGCAAAGACGCGTGGAATTATCGTAACTACTGTTTCTCCGGCGAAGATGAAGACCACCATGGAAACTAGTACCATCACACCGAAGACTGAAGTCATCACAAAGCACACCATTAGTCCCAGTATTCGGGGAACAACGGCTCCTGCTACCCATATTCCAACAGGTACTGCTGACATTACTACTAAAGTAAATCAGATGCAGGGAGACCAGCCTATACTCAACAACCATATGAAGGTGACACCAGCGGCTACGCAGAAACAAACGGTGACTCCTACAGCTGTGAACGTCCTCCCTTCACCGACAGCAAAGATACCAACCGAGTCAGCAGTACCAACTTCATCAGTTGAGAAGGCAACAACCACCCCACCAAAGCGCACGGTTCCAGACCAGAAGACGTACCAAACGGTGCCCATGGTGAGAATCATACAGGAAGCTGCCGATGTCACAAGTGCTCCCGACATGAAGACGTCGACCCGCCAAGTTCCAACTATGGGATCAAATAAAACGGAGGCCAGAAAGCATGCACCTGTGATTCAACCTGAAGTGGCGAAGCCCACGTCCGTCAGTACTACCTTGGCACCACATCCGCCACATCTGTCCACCCGGCCATCTATTGAGTTCGTCGCCACGCCGACAGCTTACCGGACGCCGTGGCACGCCTTCACCTCTGACGACACAACGGGAGCCAATGAAAATGTGTCGTCCGTCACGGCAGTACAAGGTGACGTAACGGCCTTGGAGACAGCAACCGTGACGTCATCCACGCCGATCGAATTTTTCACCGCAACAGAAAGTATGACGCCAAATGTCTCTCCAAAGGAAACTAAGCAGTCCACGCTTGCCTCCGTTACAAAGAGCACCGCTGATCAGGAGAAGTAATGTGTTTGATTATGTACAGTGATTGAACGTAAGACGTCCACCACATAAATGTTTAACCAGAACATGTGGTAGTGAAATGTACAACGTTTCGTCCGGGAATCTGTTCACGCCATTGGAAAGATAAGAAGAGGATATATATAGTTTTGCGGTGGACCGAAGAGTGGATTCAGTTCCAAATACGCTTTACTGAAAGAAAATATGCTGGACACAATAAGATGGCCTAGCTCATTTGTTCGGTGAATAGATGTTTATGGACGGAATAGACTCCAGTATTTGGCGTTTTATACAATGTGGATGTTTGCGTTGAGAATGTGACGTTAGCTATTTGTCGTCGAGATCAAGCGATATCAGGGCAACAGTAACAACACGTAGGATGACACATGCAGTGGACAACCCGACTGTCGACAGTCGTGCTACATTTGTATCATTGGAGCTATTACAGCACTGAAGTACAAATTTCTGATGTTTCATGTCCGAATAACTTTATCCACATATGCAACATTTCCTGTTCTCCAAATCACAGACCAATGTTGGTAAAGTGCTTTCCGTAACGTATGTGTGAAAAAAATCAGTCTTCACGTAACGTTTGGTAATCGATGCATTGCTGTATAAAACCACAAAATGCCCTATAAAGTCATCGCACATTATCAAGTACCAATCCATATCAAAGCAAAAGCAAAAATTAATCAACAGGTTGTCACTTTTAGGACGACAGCTTTCTACCGTCACATCTATGTTTTTACACAACATAGTGTTTGGAGACGACTATAGCATTAACCCGCAGAAAGCTGGCCGCATATCTGTAATTTGAGACACGAAGGAATCGTTCAAAATAAATAGGGATTTAAAGACAATTTGACTAAAAGGAAACATTTCAACACTTCCAAATTTGAATTAGCATATGGTGTTTACAAAGCTCTCATACGATATCCCCAGTAATACAACAAGAATATAACATGGTCATGTGCAGGACAGGCGAACAGGTCGCCGAACTCACGTCGGCAAGTGACTGTTTGCCTACTCCATTGTCTCTCGAGACACCAATGGTTTACTTCGCTGCACACCTTGTACATCTTTCCAGAACACCGTATGATATAAAAGTGGAATACCTGATTTTGAGAAACGGCTCCTTATGGTATCCTGTCAGAATAATCAAATGTAGCGTTGATACTATAATGAATATAAATCGAGTTAGTGAAAGCATTTTATAATAGATGTAAAAAAATTGTACGTTGTGCAAACATTGTCATGTTCTACCACAATCATGATGTTAGATATACTCATTTAGGAACAAACCACACAATAATACAGCCATCTTTTGAAGAATCACGCAACCAAAATGATACATATCTGACAGACAGGCAAAGTTCCGTGAGATCTGTGTGGAGAAAATGGTAGTTCTAGACAAATGGTATATATAATATATATCTCTCCATAGATGGAGGAAAAGTGTACTATAATGGTATAGCATGTCGATGTGGCAGGCGTTTCATTTTCGTGCAAATAAACCCGAACCAGGCATTACCGAGCGTTGTGTCAGTATTTGACTGTTTCTTTGTAGCAAGCAATCGATAGAAACATATTTCAAACACAGATATACACGTTTGTTGGTTCATTGCTATTTGTCTCTTGTAGAGATGACCGCATCTCGTGCTACACGGCAAATTTCTCCTTTATCAAACCCACTATCCACTAAGCTATTTGTTATCGGAATCCCAAGTGACAGGAGGATACTCCCAGTAATATTGGCTTAATGGAACTAACGCTAAACTTGGGGTTCCATTAGCAAGGTATACTTTAATCTTTCCAAGGTAATCAGGGGTACTAAGAGAACACGGATAAGGTCAGTTGAAGGTGACAGGGTATGGATGAGCTACTTAAAGGCAGCAATTTACCATACGTTTTCATGGTTTTATCTGAGTTGACGCTGCAACAAAGGCAGTACAAGGCAAGGACAAGGGGAAAGAGTCAGGCGCGAAATCAATTACAATGGCAAGGGAACTTTTGACTGACAGGTAGAGATCTAAGACAGTCACTTACATATATGTTGTATTTTAGGGTAGTATGGGTACCATCCGGTTCGGTCCTATGTTCACTTCTGCTAAAATGCAACCGACTGTATATAGTGTATGATAAACGTCGGAGCGAGCTACTATCCGGTTGCCCGGATGGTATCCCAGGCCGATTTTAGGTATGGTCTCATAACGTAAGGTATTTTCAAAGTTGATCTTAAATGAAAGCTACCTAAAATTTTACAATGAACATAATTAAGATCACAACAAAGAGGTTTGATTCGGTTAAGACAAATTGGTCTGTCATATTCTACACCGACAACATCAACAACCCTACTCAACAACCTAGATGGACAGCCTTGGCTGCTCATGTATGTGTTCCAGCAGAACCAATACATGAATGAATAAGTAAATGAGCAAGCCTATCAATAAACTGATGGCAGCACTCAGTGTTTCAAGATAGTCCCAGTTTGTGATGCAGGCGCTCATTTGACAGACGTAGTTGGCATCAGCCCTATAGTTGACCCTACATAACTTCTCGTACGGGTACTAGCCAATTTGTGGGCGATCCGTCGGCAGATTTGCCCATAATCACGTCAACCACAGGAATCTCCTCGCCTTACATCATCCTCATGTGGCAACCTTGTGACATCCAAATTGACGGCAATGGTTGGTTTCCAAGGTGATCCCATTTAATGTCAATGCTCATTGGTGCAAAATGAACACCGTAACAAGGCAGGTCCATCAATCATAGAAAACAAAAGGCGTTATTCTGACTGAAGATGATCTTCTGAATAGTGGGTATCAAGCACCAAATATATTAGAACTGAAAAGGACCTTATATATCCAAAGTCGGTTTGTGAGCCCAGTCAGTGGCAAAGTTTGTTAAGTACGTGATCACAATGCGAATTGATTTGCTCAAAAGAAAAGGTCATTGTCAACAGACTATAAATTCCGTAAAAATTATTAGCAATAACTTGTGCAGTACTACAG
>NC_049982.1:12723497-12752475 GCF_000003815.2 Branchiostoma floridae
GAGAAGCAACAAACTGTCCTGATCATACTTTCCATTATCTACTTTCTTAAAATCTAGTCACAACAGAGTCAGATTTATTACTGTTTGACAGGGAGCAATGACAGCATTGAATACATACATCCAAACAGAATGTTATAATACATTCTTCAAATTCATGTGTGTGAAAAATATTATCCAGTGATTGGAAGAGTAATCCTGTGGAAAGACAGCAGAGCCACAGGCTCCCTATATTTATTGTAGCATGGGATCATCTAAGGTGGAATCTGAATGACTTTGACTTTATTGACAATGACACAAGTCATTACATGGGTCTGCCTAGGCAGCTTTGGGCTGGTAGCGGCAGACACTACAAAAATGCGAACGTACATGATAAAGAATTCATCACAAAAAGCATTACAATATAATACAATAAAAATGAATTTATACTTGAAATTAGCTTACTACTGGACCACTGGCATATGTTATACTTCCTGGTGTGAACAGAGGAAGATGTTGTGACCTCTTAGCTGTACCACTCCAGGAAAAGCAGTGAGAAGGAGCACATGACCAGGAAGAAGAGGATCCACACACGAAATCCTGCATCCTTCTTCATGGCCTGTAGAAATACAAGATTTCATCACACTGGAAGGTTAAACAACAGATCTTTTAAATCAATAATCAACTGGTTTTCTCCTTTAACCTGGTAATAACAGGTAGAGGTGTACTAAATCCTAGCAAAAACTTGTACAACTGGTATATTTAATATCATAGCTTGAATCCTTAATTCCAATCTTATTGTTCTACATGCCAAGACACAAATTGAGTAAACCTCCTGTCTCATGAACTGAAATGTCACCACATTTATACAGTGACCCAGTTGTGTTGTTCTCAGCTCCAGATGTAGGTGCTGGACTAAAGAATGTTGAAAAGGTTTCAAACAGGAGGTAGCATCTTTCATCAGCCCACTGTGATAGACTGAACCAGTTCTATCACTGCTCACAAAGGCCCTGATGGATTGAGGCCTACTTCATCTTGACTATGTTAAATATCATGGCTTGCTGGGAATGTAATCATCACCTGGGATCTAGCTGTTCCTGGCCAGGAAAGATTTCTTGGACAAGGACAAAAATAAGGCTTGCATGTATCTGGTAGATACCCTCTAGCATACAGTTTAGCTAGAAAGATTTCACACAACGTGTGCATTCAAAGACAAAAGTAGTTTTACAGAATTCAAAGATAAAAGTAGTTTTACAGCATTCAAACACAAAAGTAGTTTTACATCATTCAAGGACAAAAGTAGGTTAACAGCATTCAAAGACAAAAATATTTTACAGCAGACTTAAAATCAACAACTAAAGATGTCTTCAATCATACAAAGCTAAAAAACTTAGACCTATGATGTAGACTAGAGGACTAACATGAAAAGAGTTCATCTTGTAGCATTGTTTGCTGTAGTTTCTAGGAAACAGAATAGTTTTCCTCAACCTTTTGGTAATTTCATGATACTGAGGCTCACAAATATGAGCAATGATGAAAGCAGTGAGATTTATTTCTCTACTACATGTAGGAACCAAACTTGATGCTAGGGCAGTCCACACAGTCACGTTGGTCACAGTGGATGACCATTGTATAGCGTAAGAGTGAGAAGAGATTGTGACTTTTTCCCATTCATCCTACAAGTTTTGGAAGTGGTGTCATGGAGGTCATGAGGATACATGCATGGGCATTTGGCCCAAAGTAAATCACTGATTGTCTTGTGCTGCCACAGCTATTGTACCAACACAGCTGACCTCACATAATCCACTATCAGTGCACTGAATGAAAAACCTTTCCATTTCAGTTATGGCCCTGGTCTAAAGGGATATTATGTTCGTATAACATAGGAGAGGAACAGAAAGCCTTTGTATCTTGTCAGCGTAAAAGCACAGCGAAGAAGGCATAAACAAAAAGACTGAGATATTGGATCATATAGCAGAATCAGACTTCAATGAAATAATACTGGCAACAATGCAGAGACAGACAAAAGTGTTGTCCAAGTTGCAATTGCGCTTACAGATTTCTATTCATTGACAAAGGTACTGATCAATGGCAGCTTGTGCTGTTTCGAGCTCTATATCATCATAACTCTAGAAAATTATGTGGAACTTTTTATGATATCTCTGACAAGAACAACCTAAAAAACATCCAGTCCAAAAAACATACCCTAGATGTCAGCCCTGTCCACTCATTTGTAATTTCAAGGTTTAAGTTTCAATCCTTCACTAGAAGCCAGAGCCCAGGGCAGGTAGCTTTGATAGAGCTGGAACTTTCATTTCACAGCCAGTGGCTTTAGCAGGGTGTATAGATCAGCTCTGACCTTTGACCCAAAGGTTAATGGCTGCAGACATGGCTGAATGAACTGGTGACTTCACCAGGAGCCAGATGGCAGACCAAGTAATGACTTGTGTCCAGGGGGTCTCAATCGGAATATGACAGGGATTTTTTTTAAAGCTCACCAGCGATATATATACACATGTGATGCTGTTCTTCCATCGGTTGACAAGGACTGCTTAATATGTATCAGATATCATGTATCAGATACGAGAAACTCATGAATGTGCCCAATATGGCAGGCTTTTTAGTGCAGTATTTGTCAATACTTTAGGATGACAGTATATATTGAGCAATGCAATGGCATTGACAGGGCAGCTGGCAAAAACTGAAAGCAGTGATAATGATTCTTTATGATGATAACACGAGTCAAGAAAGTGTCTGTCTCTACATATCAACATTTAAAGATTGGTATTCCATATTGCATACTCTTAAGAGTACAGCACACAAAACCCTTCCACACTTTGTAGTCCCCATCAGTGGACTCCATCAAAATATCAGAGCAGAACATTTTTAATAATGATCAAATTATCTCTTAAATCCAAATCTTCAGCCAGAGTCACGGTGGATCAAGGAGGTTTGTTTGATAGAAGCTTCTCGAGTGGTTAGACATGCTTCAGGGCGTTTTACACTATTCTATAATTGAAAAAAGATAACAGAACCACTTTGGCAGTCTCACTGGTTAGGGAAACATCTAACTTGAGATGAACGAAGGACGGCTTATATAAAATCCTTGGATGGACATGGTCTAAATCCTCATTATCTGGGGAAACCTGAGGACAAACCAATCTTGCACACCTTCCTTCAAATATGCAATGCAAAGGAGGTGAATTTAAAAGGCTAACTGGCCCTGTGGGACATTCTGGCAATAAACCATCCTTTTGAAAAATGTAAAGACAAAGTATGGGCAAACTTGCCTGGGTGCCATCAATTTACTACAGGGCCCACCCTGTAAAAATCAAAATTTTTTCAAGGCAGGCCTGGTAGTCATCAAATGACACCCAGGCTATGGGCAAACTTGTAGCCACTGTTAAATCTAATGCAAATGCTGTATTGAGATAATTTGGTCCTTGACTTTCTAAACAATCTCTGCAAAACAATACATTTCAAAACAGCAGATTAGCAAGTGATGCATGAAATAGAAAATGAATTGCAGTGTGAACAATGACATTAATCAAGGTTAATGCTGACATCAGCATTCATGTCACGTACACTCATGTCTCAATTGTGTTTCCTACGAGAGAGAAAGCCTTTGGAAACATCTGCTCTGTGCCTCTGATTAGTCCAATCAACAATTAGCTTTAATTAGCACAGATGTCAGCTTGTTCACTAAGATTTATCAGATGTAATTGTCCCCAGTGGACGCCATTTGCACAAATATGCAAGCTTGTAAATAACTCCTTCTTGGCATAGGCCGTGCCAATACCATATTCAGTTCTGTGGCCTCTTTTGTGATAAATTAAAGTGGATCAGAGTTAACATTACATTCGTTGCATTTAGAACAGTCAACTGACTGGAGTTGCATTTCCTAATTAAGACAAAGGAGATTTCCACCCTACTTTACTGTCAAATGATGCCTTTTTAAAACAGTGCAAGTAACGTTGCATTTATTTTATACCCAGGTTGCAGGGTTTACTTGCTAAAATTTTAAATCAGGAAATTTCACCAGCAAAATCTTGTTGTCCTAATGGAACTACAGATAAACCAGTGAACTAATGTCAGCTGGCCTTTACTCTACAGTCAGCAGTCCTGATTACAGCTCCTGGTCCTGATATACACAGTAGTCAAGATTAATTGACGAATTAATGCCCAAATTTACATGTATATTGGTTTTCCATCCTGTAGATAGATTGGACCTTCATTCCCCATATCAGTTAGATTGTCATGTTCTCCATGGATATTCAGTTTTCCAAGGTAGGAAATCAGATTAGTATTAATTAGGGAATTCTATTCAACCTTTTGACAGACAGATGGAACTGTTATTCCTGAAAGAATCTGTCAATTGCCAATTCAGAGGACTAGCAGTACTGGACCACTTCAAATTCAGCCTCAGTAGATGATTATCTAAGAGGCGAAATGAAGATAAACATGCTGCAAAGATGAAAATAAAGAAATTTCATGATATGAAGTAGAATATGTCCTGCCCTAAAGTATTTATTCTGTAAGACACAAGAATGAATATCTTTATTTTGGCTTCAAGAAATCAAATGAAGATACTATTTGACAAAAAAAAACCTGTAAGGTGCAATAAAAACCACTATAATTGTAAGGATGTATGTATGGATAGTGTCTAAGCAGTCAGACAGACTAGGGAAGAGGTGTGGTCATCTGAGGCACACACAGGATTCTAATATTTTGATAGAAGGACTGAAAAAGGTTTAAGTAAGATTAACAGGTATCAAAGTGATTTAAGAAGTTAATGATTTACATGATGTGTTTATTCTACCATTTCAATCTTAGTAAGTCCTCTTAATGATATCCACATGTTCAAAAGAACGTACCATAATATAATAGTCACCCAAATATAAGACTCCAAAAATCAATCCACAACCTGAACTGTGAAAAGATTGGCAATGTAAGGCCTATCATGTATGCAGGAATTTTATGCATCAAACCTCAGACCCAACCAGTGTGAGTTATTAAAATGCCCCCCCCTCCCCCCCCATAAAAAAAAGAAAAATCAATGTGCATCCTTTCAGATTAAAGGAAACCCCAACGGATGGCCTATTGATTATTGCCCAGTCCTGACTTACGGGGAATTACATACGTAATTGCTCACTGAAATGGCAAAATCTATGCATTTTTCCTTGGGGACAGGCCTCCTCCCTGACCTGGGTATTCATGTGCAGTAATTGCCTGTGATGAGGTATAAGTACAGGTTAGAATATCCAGCTGGGGTGGAGAGGAGGGGAGGGAAGCACTCTGTGTGTCCCTAATGAAGTGACAACATGGCAGAACAATTCATTCTGCTTCACTATGGCACATACCACATACAGGTCAATATTATGCAGCTGCAATGCATGCTTATCCAAACGTTCAGAATTGAAAAGCAGATGGTTGACAATGTGTTTTCAGACGACTGAAAACTTTCCAAGAAGACCACTTGGGACCAATAAAATCCCGTCTATGGAGACTCGTCACCATACACAGGATTCTTAATGCTTGAGTCATTGAAAAAATTATCTAAAAGACCATCAAAAAGTGATCAAAAGCGAAAAAAGGGAAAGTAGGACAAGTGTCAATACCATCTTTTGTCGCTTCTACGTCACTCACACAGGTAAGTAATTGTACATGTTGAACTGTTCACATACCTGGGCAGATGTTGTGGCACTGCCACTGTGTGTTAGATACTGTCATAATGAGACTTAAGGACACTGATGTCTTTTGTTTTTTAAGATATTTCAACAATACTTTCCTAATTTGTAAAATCACCTTTGCCTGTGATCTTGCATCTACAACACGACTACATGTAGTATCAAGTACATCAACCGACAGTTAAAGAGTAGCATTTAAAGGACAATCAGGTTATCAGATTGTCATATTGAAAGACAACTTGTTAAGTTTTCTACTTGTACTGAAACAGACTTACATACATGTAGCTACCGGTATATGTCCACTATGACAACTTACCTCTCGGACTTCCTCATTCCCCTCCTTGATGTTTTCAGTCGACTGTACCACTGTGTCAGCAATCCTGTCTATCTCTACTTCCTGCAGGGGAGGAACAAAGGAAATACAGCGTATCGTAAAATTCACAGGAAATACATAAATAAAGATAGATTATCCAGATAAGCTAATGCCTTGCTATGTTGTCATAAAGATGTCAAAAGATCTTGCAGCAGATAACAATGCAGATAGACTAGGCTTGTTTCATACCTGCTGCAGAACCTTATCTGCAAATATCTCCTGCAGTCTGGAGATCTCCACCACCTTGCCTTCTATTTGCCTGAAAAGTAAAGAGTTGACAGTAACAGACATAGTGTAACTATACAACTGAGCAACTTATCTCAATGCTAATCTGGAATGTCAGTGAAGTATGATGGGAAACATGCACATGACATTAAAAGTTTAATACTCAGGTAAAAGGTTACACAACTAATGTTCTATAAAGAGAGTATTTGGGCTCTAGCTAGCTTGAAATTTTATTCTGCCATCCCAACTCCAATTGACAGAAAGATACTACAAAGAACCTTTTTTGCATGAATTCCCATCATTGTGCACAAATTCCTAGCATTTTGTTCAAAGGTGAAATTTGTATATTCTTTACTCATCTATTTTTGTCATAATGGGCTTAGATTTTTTTGTCACATGCAGCCACATTGTTTCACATGAGAGAATGATGGGTGTTGACTAAAGACCTGCATAGCACCTGTACATGTACCAATTGTTATTTAATATATATATAGTCTATTCTAAATCCAGTTTTTCTTTGGAACAATCCTTTATTTGCAGCATAAACCCATGATTACTTGTATTAAAAAGGAACAAGCAAGTAATGAGAACACCGTAGATAGAAAACAGCCTCTTCCTTTCAACAGCTTTCACACATGTATGGAACAATTAAGTTTTCTTGTGAAAAAATTCCCACCTGACTTCATCCACCAGACTGTTCATCTCATTGTACAGCCTCTCATTCTCTTGCTCAAACTGGAACAGACAGGCTTTAATAAGAAACACACTCTTCCACTTTTCCTCTGTGGCAGCTTCTGCACAATACATCAACCGACTGAAAGGTGTATAATAGATGGGGCCTTTTAGGAATGCATGATGGATGGGATCCTTTAAGGTGCATATGTTAGGGGTTTGCACCTTCTGTTAATGATGAGCTTTGTTTTAGATTTTGGTTGTACCAACAAACTTTACTTTTACATGGGCTACACACCATCAACCTTCCAAAATATTCTTTGTTGTACATTGATGTTGCAAATGGGGCTAAATAAAAAATCTGCTTACAAATATCACTCCATCACAGTAGAGTACTCTAATGACTAATATACATGTAGAATGTGTTTCAAGTCAGGTTTAAAATATCTTTCCTTTAATAGACAGTATCCAATGGGGTCGGAATAATGATGGTAAAAAATGTTTAAAAAATAAATTGTTACCTAACAATAAACAACAATTTGTTTATTTCAGGCACCATGGCCATACACAAATACAATATAAACATTTAAAAATGATTATCTACTGAAAATATATAAAAAATGACACAGTATCTCATGATGACCTATGTACAGTGTAGCAGCAGTGTCTCCAAAACCTGCTCATAGTCCAACCTACATAGAGAAGACGTCAGTAACAAGAGTCTGACTAATGATTTATGCTAATGCTTGTCAATGACGTATCGTTTGTGTTTTATACAAATGTAAATGAAATGAGCTGATGTTGCATCCTGGAAATGTGCACAAAGCCATAAGGTAATGATTTGTAACAATGATTGCCTGCTTCATACAGGAAAGGTCATGATTCTGTACCCATACTGATCATGCCTTTATCATTTGAAAGATTGTGGCCGGTGTACCTGAGACTCACGCCTGTAGCAGCCACCAAGATGGAATATTCATAAAGCCATCAATAGGTGGAAGGAAAGGCTACTGTAAATGATCCCTTCAGCTTACACCTCTCCCTGAATTCATTAGCATGGCTGTTACACCAGACACAGGCAATTACTTCCAAATCCAATGCTTTAGCGTCTCAAGGTCCATTTCTACTCATAGCATAGTGTAAGATACAAGCAGAATACAAAATTGATAACATTCAAAAGAGGCTTGAAAATTTCTTTCAAGGGACCTTACTGTCATTTCTTATGCATATGCACATATGACATCAAATGCTAACAAATCAAAAGATGATATAAAGTAAGACATGCACTGTTATCATAAACAGATGAAACATACCATCTGTATTTCCTCGGGGGATAGTTCATCATCCTCATCCTCTTCCAAATATTCCATCTGAAGAGGATCCCTAGATGCTGGTATATTTTTCATGACCTTGCTTTCATCTGTCTTCACATTTTTGGCTCCTTCCTCAGTGTTCTGTTCTGACTGTGCTTTCCTGTGTCTCTGTCGGAGTTCAGTCAGGTCAGCGCCTGTCCTTCGGCCCTCAGGCTCTAAACGGGAACTTTCAGAAGCAAACAAGGGACACTTAATGACATTGTCTGTCTAGATGGCATAGTAGATGTAGTCTCATTGAAACATGTGTAAGAAAGCAGTTATAACTATGAGAATACTTGAGAGGGTAGAGGGAACAGAAAATATATAAATCAACTTAATTCATTGTCCTAGTGTCTTCTAAACCACACACTGTCTTAAAGAGAAGTTGAAACTTTATGACAGCCTTTTAGAGACTATTTCAAATTCATAGATTCCGATTGGGATCTCTACTTGCAGAATTAGTGATGCTGTAAGATTGCAATCTCTATCCTTGCATATAACATTACATCTGATTGACAAGCAGTAGGTAGTCTTTTTATTCTTATAGATTTGAAAGATGCATCAGTACATGTATTAGTCACGGCAGACATGAAAAGGTAGACATGAAATGTCAGATTGTAATATACATGTATAACATTTTCAGATACCAATTCCTTCAGGTACTTGTATATACATACAGTATTCCATTTCAGAAAAAAATGATGATTGAATTGTGACCCCATTGAAACTGGATTATTAGATTACTTGCATATAATCAAATGGAAATGAATCAATGCACCATGTGCATCATCTTTATGAGAGGGTTATCAAGACCTAGCTATTAGGATGCAATAATCAATACACAATGTATCTTTGTTAGATAATGTCAATGAAGGTTAGACATCCAGGTAATAAGATATGCCAAAAAGCAGTTGCTCAAGCAACTGGATATGATTTTGCTTCAGTAACTACTTTTTGGCATATGTTAGATAATAGACAAATGTACAAATAATAGACACTCACATTCTTTTTCTGTCCACAACTCTTTTGACACGTATGGCCCTCTGCTCACTGTATAGCTTACACACGGCTGATTGGAAAAGTAAACAATACAATGTAAGAAAAAAGAAGGTCTTTGTGATACATACTTTGTGTGGATCATTCATCCTAAGGCTACTAAGCACATTATTGTACATGCACATTAATTGATGTTTGTAAATATTGACCAATATCTGTATTTTATCTATGTATGAAGTCCAGGAAGTTTAGTGGCGTGCCCTAGGGCACGTCACTAATGGATTTTCTTATAAAGTCTCAAGTCTAAAGTCTCATGCTTTCCTTCTGCCAGAGAAGAGAGTTACCACAGCAGTGTATTCAGCACCATGGACACACCTTATACATGCTGGTAATGAATGATTCTGCTGATGCATTATACAAAGGTTTGCTGATGTGTTAATTACTTGGTAACAATAATCGATTCTAAACTGGGATTAACAAAACAAGAAAAACAACAATGTATAATTACTTATTATCGACATAGCAAGTTACAAGAAACAATACTTATACAGTAGCTTTCTTCTGGAAAACATCTAATAAGAATTCCCTGTAAACCATTTCCCCCAAATACCAGCAAATTTTCCAAGCTACATTAACAATGTGAAATCAATGTTGGATGAAACTTGCACCGGCTGTGTCCAAGTAAACGAGCGGTAATCTCAAATCCTCTCATCTCAGATATTTCCAGATAAAATTTTCACTTCAGGCCAACCTTGATGGGGAACTATTGATTCCTGGGCAGGACAGGAAGCCATACAAAGGGAGGGTGAGAGAGATAGATGTGTGTTGTGGGTCACCTATTGACCTGCCAATACGAGATGCAATTCCACTGCTGCAGGCTTTATTGTTCAGAGCCAGGCAAACTGGCCTCCAGCAGCTATTGGAAACATCAAGTGCATGAAAAGAGATCTGCCTTTCCACTTATATTATCAGCATTTTTTCTGGGCCTCTTGTCTACATTTGGCAAGCACCTGTGGTGCAAAGTGTGTCCCCCACCCCACCCCCAGTGTTTCCAAAGGATGTACATACAACAGCAAAGAAACATAAGACACCAAACTGATATCACCATTGATTCATTATTGACAGCTCAAAGGCTTGTTGGTATGGGCCACATCTAATTTGATCTTCAACTTGAGGGAAGGCTAATGGGCCAACTCTAGAATGACCTCAATGGGCAAGTTAGAAGCTGTGATTTATTACTAATCAATAAAGCTAAAAAGGGTTATACTTTAGGCTTCAACTGGATACAACATGATGATAATCATGTAGGCTACTACCAATAGGTCAAAGTTGATTGAAGATCCAAATTAATTACTAGATCACATAAAACCACTACCTTTTCACACTACTTAGCACATGTACCTTCCAATTTCCATATATAATCAAATAAATTCTTCATTTGCTTATATTTCACAAGTCATCAAATTCATCATGCGAAGTAACAAATTTTGATCTGTCAGTTTCAAATATTAGTACATTGCTAATAAGGAAAGCTCACACAAAATCAGACATTCTTCCGAAAAATAAATGTACGATGTTAGCTCTGCAGCCACGTGAACAACCCCACAAACATGCAAAATATGATTGTAGCATCTGCCCTTGAATTTCTGAAGCTAGTTTCACAATTTGTACTTCTTGAATAATAATTGGTATATTGGTATCTGATGACAATGGCAGGATCATCTATTACATGGTGGAATGTCAAGTAATTCGGTTATGCAGAGATAAGGTCAGACTCCAGAAGCTGCAATGATTTAGAACGTCTTTTGTGACATTTTCATCAAAGATCATAATGTCAAATATGATCATGATATGATCCCTTTGGAAGATATCATGATATTATAGTTCTTGGAGTGACATTGGAAAATCTATCCAGAATTTCAAAGCCTAGTGAACCTGGACTAATAGAAATTATTCATCATGACAAAGTTTGTGGTTGTTATAGTTAGTGCTACACACAATTATTAGCCAACCAGGGAAATAATGCAGTACTTGAATTCAACCGAATCTGGACTCAGAAGGCAGAAATGTTTCTGATCTTGTGAAGAGCCAATCATAATACATTATACTTGCAGTTAATTTCCTAGGAGATGACATCACACAAGACAGTTTGGCAGCCGTGAGTCACCAGATGGCCCAGTGTGGGTGTAGAGTGACATGGATGGGGACCGTTATGGAACACCCCACCAACTTCTCATGTTGCACTCTCTGACCTGTTCAATGCTTCAGTGATGTTATTCATCACTGTCGGGCGGTCCATGTGTCATGAGAGAAATCCCTGTCACTATTCAATGCTATGCTGGGATGACACACCTGCGAACTTGGGGATTGTTTCATTCTTGTTTTATTCCTAGTCTCATAACAAATTACAAAACCTTAGGATAATGATTTTGATAATTTCACTCCTGGTCATTGCTATTCATAAGTTATGTAAATGCTACCTAATTGGCACTTCATAAACTTCAGTGGTCATTGCTGAACAAGAGAGAACTCAGTTCTTTCAGATTCAGAAACACCTGCTTTGAGACTGGCCCCATGAATGTATGCAAAGCTAGAGTCCTGAGGCCACATGGAATGGGCAGGTGGGCACCGCAGACAGCCGATAAATTTCACTTCCTGTTTTGTCAGATGTGATTACAATCAATTCCACACAATGATCAGCCAATCACAATGCAGAGATGTGCGTCATGACAAATACCTTGACCATGAAGGATGGCAGATATGACTATGCTATGGATCTATTGGCCTTCACAGGCTTTGCTGACATCCGTGACATCTGATATTAGGGCTCAAGTGATATCAACAGCGCCCATTAAAACTGGGCCTTAGGACAGATATGTGCAACACACCACCATGGATACAGTCATGAACAGATAAGACATGGAGTCATTCTGTAGAGTAAACACCCTGAATGCTATCTCCCTTATGAGGGTTGGAGTCCTTGAACTGTGACCAGTTTGGGTACATGGAATATTACAGATTTAAACCAACAGGGGGTGTGTTGACATACACATGAATCCACTGTAACAAATTACATACTTTTAGATCTACAAAAGTAAACACATTAATTTAGGATGATATGGTTTCATTGTTGGTCCCTTCAATCTATTCAATTTTGATAAATATAATACATACATTACTCTTATCAAGGATCCATGTGATATTTTGATACAAATTTTAGAGTATAATATTCAAGTGTATTGAACATGATTTCCTAGTGCATTTGTATTGAGTATTTGTTATTAATTAATGATCACTATTATCAATCCTTGTACTAGTCCATAAAAGCAGTTGTGTTTTTGTTAAGTGTTGTAATTGTTTCTTGGAAATCATCTATATTTTGTATGCAGATTCAGCCCTCACCTTTTAGATATGCCTCCATGAGCTCAAACACTGCCTCTCTGTGGCTACGCACTTGTTGTGGCATTGGTTGTTTTAGTACTGAAAACAAACAAACAAATGACCATGATTGTGATGATTGCAACCAAAGTATCTGTTCAATGAACACAAGTCTCTGAATAATGTTAATCATCTAGTTAGGGAAGCAGGCTTAGCTTGAGCACAGCAGCACACAAGTACTGAGTTAGGTAACTGTTTCAGTACAGTTCATTTAGATTACAGGCACATATAGTTAGGCATAGTCACCAGTAAGGAACAAGATTTGACTGCACGTCAGTCTACTATATATGTATATAGTGTATATAATATATGTATATATGTGTATAATATAGTTTTTGTTCACCTATAATTTATTATGTTTGCCTTCATCATGGCACAATCATGAACAGTCCAGCCAATAACAGAACAAAATAAAGTAAAGAACAAGTATTTCATCTTGGGGGATACTTTCAGCAGTACCTTCTGTCTTAAGAATCCTGATGGCCTCTGAGCAGGTGCGCATAAACGTCTGGGCATCATTGTCAATCTGGTCCCTCTCATTGTCTGTCATCTTGGACACTTCTGATGTCAGATACCTGAAAGAATATCAAATTTACTTATTACAATGAGTATTCTACTTTGATGGTACTTAATACAGACATTTCTTTTTCTGACCAGGCTTGATGAAGGACTGTTAGCAGAGAAACTTTAAGTCAAGGATAAGTCAGCTATCACAACATACTAGTTTTAAGTAAGCAATTAAATGTTGACAACAGCTCTTTCAGAAACACTTATGATACTCACCCTGTGGCATCAATATAGTCCTTCCTATGCTTCAGCAGGAAATCTCTTAACTTGCTGATATTCTGTACCTAAGAGACAAAAGTAAGTCACCAACATGGAAATGACAATTCTGGCAGTCTGTATGTTATAACAGATATTGTATTGCGTGTTATGAGAGACATATTACAGTCCCTTATTGCCACTCTATAGATGTTTATCAGATACGTTCATACTTTATAGACTAGGCCTTACTAAGTAAATCTTTTACATAAATTTTCATGTTATTGTATCTCTTTGTCCCCTTGCAATTATTACAAAGATATTGAAGTTAGCCACCACATGAATAAAGTCAAAGGGCTGTTTGGTTGAACTGTAAAAATCTGAGGAGCAGGATATCAAACTGAAAGAGATTGATTCTTAATTACTAACTTCTACTAACATCTGTACTGTACATATTTTAACTGTGGGGTTCAAACACCAGTCCAAACATTTTGACCTACCAATTAAAGTGTTTGGTTAGTAAGCTGGCAGACCCAGGTCAGAAGACCCTGGATGTTCAAGTTCCAGTTCAGACAAGTTTAGAGTATTATTTAGACACACCAAGGAGGTTATATAGGATACACTCCTTGGACACACATAGTAGTTAGACAGTGCACGCTTAGTTAGAGTAGATTAGTTGAGTTATGTTGAGTTACAGTGCCAGAACATCATTAATGCCGCTTAAAGAGTTCACAGACAACAAATTATATCAGCCAGTAGGTACCCATGTGTTGAGGCGTCTCCTCGAGCATGGGACCTTGTTACAACGAGGTTATTTCTTCGTCATTGCACTTGACGACATTATTGGTTGATACAATTTTTACAAAATACGGTAATCCAACGTGATCACTGGCTGTTCAATAAACCATTTACTATTACTACTACTATTTGTACACGTCATCCGGAGACTCATTTTTTTGTCGCAATCACATTTTCTTCAAGATGGTCTGAATTTTTTGACTCACCACATCTTTTGCTCTGACAATAAATTCTCCCTTGGGTCTTGGGTGAACTGTTGCTGTATTTTTGGCTTCCTCTGAACCAATGTTCAATATCTTATTGCGAGTTTTCACTGTTTTTATCGTCGCCAGAAACAAATTTGTCCGATCGACGGCCATCTTGCCTGGAAATATCCATCAGCTGTGGAATAGCTCATTTCCTTAGAGGGGTGCTTTTATGATACATTAAAAAAAATCACTCGCCAAATAAACTGCATAGATTATCTGCACCGACCAAATCGACATACAATACCAAAATTCTATAACAAGGTGTATTACCGTTCTTTAAAGTGGATTGTAAGTATCCTGGCCTTGCAGCCCCATTTCTCTCATCGTATAACCCAAATTGACCTTTGACCCTTCTATTTTGACGCTGACACTTTTGATTTCAATGAGGGTGAATTTTCTCACGGGATTTGTCGATAGTTTCACTTCCCCGACCGACCAACCATGGAACCGACTGGATGTACATGTTATATGGTTCCTTGTGAATGTTTTCTGTGTCCAGATTGATTCTAAAAGGTCATCAGCGGAACCGAGAAGCGGTGGTTTCAGAGGGAGTAGCCAGTAAGCCGTGTTCTGCGTGGGTGTTACTTTTGATGCCTGCCTTCCGAAGTTGCGTTTGACAGTTGTACACGTGGGAGCTAAAGACAGTAACGCTTGGAGGATTGCGTGTGAGGATTGCATCAACTGTGGCGCCCGTGTAACTTCCCCACAATAGAAAAGAGAACGGTAAAATATTTTGGGAACGCTTCAATTTTCTGTAGTACTAATTAATACTAATACTATGTTGTTCACGTATACGTACCAACTTAAACATTAATGTAATCATGAACCACACTCGTCAAGGCAGTGGCCTTATATTCAAGTCCTCGATTTATTTCTTTGAGTGATTTTCATATCAAAGTCGTGTGAATTTCATTGAGACCCTATTAGTACTCTACACTCACTACTCCCAGCTTTCATGATTTGTTGTGTCATAGGTTTGTCAAGGTCAATGTGGTTATGTTCCTTTTATGATAGCCTCTGTACATGTGTTGCAGTCATGAACTTCTCATTCATTTATGTGTCAGAAAATGAGACATTATATACCAAGACATAAAGTAGGAGTGGAATCTCTTTCACCATTAGTCAACACTTCCATTGATGATTTTTTTAAACACATTTTTTAGACTGAGGCTACCACTACCAAAAACATATTGCATGCAGATGCCAGATTAATTACCAACATGTGTAACTTTCTATGTTTAGGTGGTGATAACATGGCAAACTCAAGAGGTGCCATAGCTGTCTTTGTTGCCAGGAATCCTTGTACAGAATGCCTCCTCACCTACAATAATGACAGAGGATGGTGGCTGCCCTACACAGAGGTGGGGGACGGAGAGAGTTTTGTGGAGGCAGCTACAAGAGTAGTCAAGGAGCAGTGTGGCCTTGGTAAATACATCTGCATATACTACCAGTTTAAAAGTATAGATTGGAAAGCATGATGAATGTTGAACTTTAAGTGCTCCATGTCACTGATAAAGACAAGAAATTTGCTACCATTAGGAGATATTTGCTGTTTATCTTATGCTTCTCCCTGCTCCCAAACCCTGTAACCAATGAGGGTTTATTGATTGAACCTTCTCACTGCAACAGATACAGACTTGGTCGTGCCAAAATGCTATTTAATTAGGTTTCAACCTTTCTTTATAATTTGTCTCCACCAGACTTAGATATTGATGGAGTTCTGGAGGTGAGACAGACCACACTGATGACATCATCCCATCCCAAGGTCATGGTGATCTTGTCTGGCTCACAGGAGGGACATGATCACAGCATACCTTTGGTGAGTATAGCAACAGGTGGTTATAGAGGCCAAATTTAGAAAAAAAGGATTACAAAATAGAACTTCTAGACTGGTTTTGATGTTTGAATTTGAAGGTTTCTTACTACTAATTACCAGTCAAATTCACCTATCCTTACCCACCAGTGTTAACTTAGGAGGTTTTATTTGTCTTTCTTACCAGGAACAACAAAGCAAAGCATCATGGTATAGTCTTCAGCAGTTGCAGCAACTCTCCACTCAGCATCAAGGCCTGTTGGGAAATGAGCCAATCAGCTGGTTCAGGCATGTGCAGAGCAATGGCCATGTTGCCCCACTGTCTGTGCTCCATTCCATCACCATGGCAAGGGAGAGGGACAGCTTTGAGGAACATGAGGAAAGCCTCCTGAAGGCTGCTAAGTTCAACCAGGAGGAACAGGAAGATCTCCTGCACGATTTCTACTCTGTGTGCTACCCCAGCATTACCATGGGTTGCCATACATTCATCAGGTATTTTTCAGATAAAGAAGTGCCAACAGAGAAGTGCAGAAACCTCTTCAGGGCATTTGATACCAGCAATCTGAGCGTGATTAATGCAAAAGACTTCTTGATGGGCATGGCAGCTCTACAACCTTGCGTCCCACATGGAGGAATGCCTGCAGAAATTCGATGTCGCTACATTTTTAGATACTACAACAAGAACTCTGATGGGGTCTTGAAGCAAGAAGAGCTTCAGTCAATTGTTGCAGACATCTTTGAGTGTAAAGGAAGGCAGCTTACAGCTGAAGAGTTGGCAGAAGAGACGGCCAAGGCTATAAAACTGTTTGGAAATGATGACAATGGTGGAGTGGCCCTCGCAGACTTTCTCAGTGCCGTGGGATCACTGAAATTCCGGGGTACATCTCTGTTATTCAGACTACCTCATGACTTCACCGGAAATCTGGACGCCAAGATGAATAATCTGGGGGCTGGGGGCCGGGATTTCCCTGATGCTGCCCAGCGTAGAGAGAGAAGACCATCAAAGAGAAAGAAATGGGAAGCTGGCAATGAGTCGGACAGTTCAGGCAAGGAGTCAGAAGTCGAGCTACCAGACGTAGACATTGGGATTAAGTATGAGCTGGCTCTGCATTCCGTAAAGGTTGGTACTGTTTCAAACATTGTATCAAGTACATTTCTTAATAGTGGAACCTTATATGAAAGGAAATCAACACAGAGAAAAATTAATTTAAAGTTTATAATATTTACACCCTACACAACTAGGTTTCACAGTACTTTCAACTTTTGTGCAAAACATCTTACATTTTCTTTGCTTTCTTGTCTTGGATAGGTGAGGAGGACAGGTGTTGTGTCAGATGTGAACACCCTGTGGGACCTACAAGGCACCAGCGCCCTGAGCCATAGCATTGGGACTGTTCTGGAGGGGGACAAGACTCGCTTCCAGCGCCTGCCTTCTGTACAGTGCTTCAACCAGAAGTCTCATCCCAACGAGATGCTGACTGGCCTGCGCTACTTTGAACGTCCAGTCAAGCGGCCTGATGGAACAATTGAAAAGAAGAGTTTTGAGTGGGGCCCTGTGAACAAGTAAGAAATAAACTACTTTGAAAATAATGATAACATCACTGTGACATTAGTTTGGTTTGCACTATGTTAGTGTAGATCTATTTTGCCTTATGTCAGTCCTATCAGTTGCAAAATGTTTGACATTGTAAGGTTTACCAGGATGTTTTTTCATATGTTGTTTGAAATGAAGTGTTTTGAACAGCTGTAAAGCTTTGCTTTCTTGTCAACCCTTGTCTCTCTTTTAAGTGACCTAAATGGCCAAGGTATGAACCTAATGTATGATATGTTCCCTTCTCTACAGACCGGCCTTTGCTAAGTGTCTACTGTCCATCTGCCATGAGGTGAAGAATGTCTTCATGGATGAACCTCGGCTTCTCAAAGTGCAGGCACCTATTTACATACTAGGTGAGGCACATTCACAGACCTAATTATAACTTATGCTGTTGATACAGGGGAATGCATACATGTACTTCGTCTTCTGGTGTGAATTCTAAGTTCTGGTGTACAGCTAAGGCATAACACCTTTTTGTTATTACTAGTTATTGACAGTCTGACTGCTACTACAGCCACCAGCTATGGGACAGTGAGTGAGTGAACTAAACTAGTTATTATAACTTTGAAGATTAAAATTACATTGCTGTGCATTTGGATTTGATAAGAAACATGCTTATAATAATGCTTCATTTGTGTCCCCTTACAGGTGACCTGCATGGAAACTTCCAAGACTTGGTGTGTTTTGAGAAGGCCCTATGGAGGATGGGGGTCCTGCTGACTCCTGCCTCCTTCCTGTTCCTGGGGGACTATGTGGACAGGGGAGAGTACGGCATTGAAGTGGTAGGTGCATTTGTCAGTGGTAGGGTTGGGCACCAGTTTAGTGTACTGGTGCAAAACCGTTTTTTCCTTGTTGGACCAATTTGGGAAAACCCGAGCGTACATGTACCTGTACCTGAATTTTCTGTACCGATACCCACCCCTAGTCTATGGTGTATATCCCCTCTGAGTCTGATTTTCCTATTCATTGTTTACTGCAGACTCATTAACAGCAGCTGGCTGTTTGCCACATTGAACAATCAGTCCAAAGAAAGATTGTTCAGCATGTTATAGCTTACATGGCATGTTCTGACGGATGAGCTTCTTATTTTTAAAATTCTTCCTGTCTATTTAGCAAAATCTGCACCTTATGATTAAGTACTGTCACTGTTCACTTTTGAAACAAATTTCTGACTAAACATTAATGACATTGATTCCTTTTTGTTCTTCTGTGCAGGTAGCGTACCTCTTTGCCCAGAAGCTGCTTGTTCCAGATAAGGTATTTCTTATCCGAGGGAACCATGAGCTGCGTGCAGTCCAGGAAAGGTTCTCCTTCCACACGGAGTGTCTCCAGAAGTTTGGTGAGAAGCTGGGGCTGGAGGTGTGGGAGGCCATTAACCAGTGTTTTGATGCCATGCCGGTCGCTGCAGTGGTGGACAACAACATCTTCTGTGCACACGGCGGGATCCCCAGTCTGTGGCACAGCTCGGGCCTGCTGAAGGACATGGAGAACATCCCAGTACCACTGCGCGATCCTGAAAATGAAAGTCCTCTGGCATGGGAACTGATGTGGGCAGATCCTGTATGTCTGTCTCTTTATGCTGTTTATTTTTCGAAACAAAGATTACCAGATTACACTGGATGGTGGAACACTAAGTCTTGCAAATAATCTCCTTCATAATTAATCTAGTTGTTGAATTCTTTGAATTTTTCTTTGTGATCTTTCCACTGCTTTGATGTTGTCAGCTTTCTACAGTACCTCAAGCTTTGTTACTTTTTGAGATAGGAGACAAAATTCCAAAAGATATCATTAGTTTCTTGCTAAGTTGTAATAATGTTTGTTTGATCACCAAGGTGATTTGTTAAACTAAAAAAAAGCTGTTACAGCTTGTAACCTGTGATTAAGCAGCCCCAAACTGATCCTGTTTTTCATTTCCTTCAGCTAAGTTCTGACGACGTTGGTCCAGAAATGCAGGAAGAGCTGAAAACAAACCATGGCTTCACACAGAACCCCAAACGTGGCACGGCCCATGCCTTCAGTCACCAGGCACTACAGGACTTTCTGGTGAGGAATGGACTCTCCCATGTCGTCAGGGCTCATGAGGTGCAACAGGCAGGATTCCAGGTAGGAACATGTATAATACTTTTTTGCCTAAAATGTACAAAGAAAAGTAATTATTGATCATGATTCGTAATTCTTAGAATTATTTCATTTATGTTCCTTAGTATCATTGATTCTCTTTGTATGAGTCAGGATCCATGGTATTTCTTTGTATTTATTGTGTATTTGTTTTGTGTTGTCTGAACTATCATTTATGCTAGTTTTGGAAGAAAACAAAGAAAAATAAATATGTAAGCATTTAGGAGACACCACATGCATGTCAACTTGTGTAATCATATGTCCCTAAACATGACTTATTCTTTGTGATTTAGCTGTCTGTAACTGTTAACTGTTTCTGCCAGGTACAGCAACATGGCAAACTGCTGACTGTCTTCTCATCCTCTCACTACTGTGGTGGGACTAACGAGGCAGCGTGTGTGCTGGCTGACAGGAACAAGATCCGTACCATACGATTAGACACAACCTAAGGCAGTGTTAAAAAATGTTCAGTACATCAGTATGAAGACTTGCATTTACAGCCTTGACAGCTGATTGTTTATCTGAGTAGGATTTTTAAACAGTTACTGTTTTCCTTGATTTTACAAGTGTTTGTACAATGATTATTATGAATCTTCAGAGATATATGTAGTCCGATGCTCAACAACCAACCTCTTACACACAGCAAGGAAGAACAGGTACCAGGTAATTATAGTTGCCACACAGGATTGAACTGCATGTGGCTTCTCATAACTGAAGTGTCTAGTGCCAATTGTTCATGGTGTGGATTGATCATCATAGTTCAAGTTCAAGCTTCATTGGAAAACAAAGTTAACAAAGCTGAGTTGTTTAAATGGATGTTAAAAGAAGTGGAACCTGTTGGTTTATGCTCTAAATGTATCAAGTAGACCATAAATGTCTGTAATTGTTGCTTATGATATGAGATCTAAGAAACATCTTGCTAAGCTAGGCTTGTGCTTTGATATGTACATTGTTGCATTTTGATATGTTGTTTTGAATGATATTGGTCTTTTTTTCATTTTTTAAAAAACATCTTTAGTATTTAAGTGCTGTTACAGTATTACAAGTTTTAATATTGCTTAACATTATAATTATAAGATCAAAGTACTCTCATGTTCTTTTTTGTACTATTAGTAAGTACAAGGATTTATATAAATGTTTACTGGTTGTTATTGTTCTATGCTGTTATAGATGGGTATTGATTACTGTCGATTAGAGATTCAACCTGTGATATTGTCAATCTCACCAACCATAGCTCAGTCTTCTTGTCATGTCAGAGTTAATTTCTTTCTAAGAATGCCTGACATTTGTTTCCTCAGTCAATTTGGCAATAATCCACAATGGTTGTTCCTTGTTTGAGAAATTCAGTTTCAATATCACAGTTCCGGAAGTATCTAATGTAGTTTACTGTAATATTGGTAGAGATGAGTATGTATATTCTCTGCAGAAAGGTTTTGAGGACCTGTACGTTGTACAGTGTATCCAGATTTTGAAATATTTCTATTTTGTAGTATGTTTTGTAAACCCACAGCTTAGTATGTCATACAATTGTGGTAACATGGATGCCATTGAAATATTGACACTACTATATTCAATATAATGGATTGTAAGTTCAATGTAAAGCAGCTGCTGCAGAATCCTCAAAATGATGAGGGCGGCAGCCCTACCGAAAGAAGAAGAAGAAGAAAGCTTCACGTTGTAAAGGAATTCTTATGTTTAAAACATTCAATTCAGCAATGATCAAGACTCCAGTGTGGTTTTATACTTCGTTAACTTAGTGACCAGTCTTGTTTTGTACAATGATGTGTTTCTATTTTTGTATGTCTTTTTCATATGGAAAGGAGTAGTAAATGCTCAAGTGTTCAGAAATGTACAATACTGTTTCCGAGTCTTGTTTCATAAAATAAGTATGACTCTTCTATTGTTTCATCATCTCAAGACAGAATCATCATTCTAAGGCAAAATGGTAATCTTCTTCTCTAGAGTTTGTTTTGGGAAGAGGAAGTTTTTCATGATGGTGTCTAACTCCTCCAGCGCTATGTAAACATGTGTCCTGGTGGTATCATCCTTCTCTATATGTGCTGCGTGCTTAAGTAGTCGGTACAAGTCTCGCAGCACTGTGTCCAGCACCTGCAAGTACAATCAACATAGCTGAACATTACACATTCAAAATGGAAGTATGGTGCCAAAAGATCTAGGTGGCTATGAATGGTGTTAAGTGTAAAGCTAAAATGGACAGAGTGCATGCTTAAAATATAAGTTCCATTGTAGCTTTATATGGGTGCATAAATGGGCACATAGTGAGGACAAGGTGAAAATCTAAGCACATGTTCCATAAGGGATAAGCATAGTGTTAAGTCTCACCTTGATGGCATCAGCACCGAGACCCCTGAGCAGCTGAGTCACAACTGTCACTGCTGCACTCCTTACTGTGGCCTCAGGGTCACAGCTCAACATACCCACTCAGCACGCAAAGATCTATAAGCAAAAATAAAATGTAGATTAGATAATATACTATTAGAAATATATGCAAATCTCATTTACATGTATTCACAATGGATTATTGCATTGCTATTATACATTAATGCACAGACACTTGCATTTAGCTGACTGGATCCCAATGAAAATACAAAAGGCAAGGTGTTTCCATTATGACAGCTTTCAAAGGTCTCAATAGGTCAGTAAATATTTACCTCATGAATAATGGGTCCAAGGGAAAACCTCAGGAGATGGCAAACTTCACCCAAGTTGGCAAGACTACTGGCACGGACATGTGAGTCAGGGTCCCGAACACCACACAGCAGAGCAGCCAACAGGGGCTGGGAGTAGTGGGGCAGTAAACTCCCTGGAGTTGGCAAGAGACAGAGTGTGTCAGCACAACATGTACTTCCTTGCAGGGAAAACTGAACATAAAATGTTTTAAAAAGAGTCCAGTGCTTTTCTAAAACATGTTTTGTATTTTCCTAAATGTTTTTAGGGAAATAATTGGTACCTAGTGAACGAGTGACTTTGGTTAGGATTTCCCCCAGCTTCATCCTGTCTTCTGCAGTTCTCTCTTTCTTCCCTTGTCTGAAGTTAGCAAACTGTTCACAGATCTCAGGAACCACCACTTCTGGAAACCGAGAGCCTATGATGGGATAGATACATTCAGATTTTAGATTAGTCTTTCTATGAGGTTTTGTAAAATTTCAAATGACAAAAGCGGTTTGACAAGAACAGAATCTGTTCTTACCTAAAGCTGCCAGACCACGTATTGAGGCAAGGTAAATGTAGGAGTCCTCATGATCCAGGTTCTCTTGGAACACTTTAAGAAGTCTTTCCTTTTCAGCCATGGCCTTTGAGTCCTTGTTTTCTACCAAAGAGGACAGAGCTATGAGTCCGTGTCCTTTCATAGGAACTAGAGGGTGCTTGACAAGGGCTAAAGCCTCATCATAGGCAGTGTTTTCTGGTACTGTGCCTTCCTTTGCCTCATTTTCTTTGGACTGACATGTTTGTCTGGTACTTTTCACATCATTATTTTCATTTGCCTGGCTTCCTGTAGTAGGTTTGACATCCATTGAAGACTTTGGTGTTGGCATGGTATTGCTACTGTTGTCTTTTGCAGGCCCTTCTTCTTTTCTTTGTGCTGCCTGAGTGGCCTTTTGAGCAAGTTTCTTGACAGAAGTGTCCAACATATCCGTGACCACAGCACAGTGAGTTCTGATGGCAATGAGAAGGTCCTCTGCCATCTCCTTCACTGCTGGGTTAGTATGTCTGCTTCTCAACTGTTCCAACCATGGCAACAGCATTTCAAAATGTTCTTTATCCTCTTCCTTTACCTGTACATGTGTTAAACAATAATTTACAATTAATGCACAAAATGAACATGCACAATGTGCAATGGCATAAAGATTTCTGCCTTTGAATACAGACACACTTCCCTGAAGTCACAGACCAAGCATCCATTTCAAATAAAGCAAATAAGTTCATCAGGTTGGTAAATTCTTAAACAGTTTGTACTCACTTTGATTACATTTCTGATGTCTCTCATATACCTTCTTTAGAAACAGAACTCCAGTTAGAAGCTCTGAGGAAGGTGTCTGAGAGGAATTGAAATGTAAGAAATGAGTGAGTACAAACTGCCACGCCAAAATGCAGTTACAGTACTCATTGACAAGCAACTGGATATGATTTTTGAAACAGTCTGATGTTTCAGACAGCCATTCGGCATCTCTCATCAGTGACACTGAGTACAAACTGCTTGTGTTAAAGAATTCTCCTATATCTCTGTATGTTTCTTAAAAAATACTAGTCTCTGTTGTCAGCATGGCAACCTACTAAGAACAAAGTTACTTTTCATTCCAAATTTTGAAACAAACTAACCTCCATTGCCCCTCCCATGACAGCAGCTGTCAGACCCATGGCCAGACACAATGTTTCATCAGTGTCCAGGCCTGTCTGTCTTGGGCAGGCACCTTCCAGCTGCAGTTCACATCCCCTCTGCAAGGTGGCAGCAACAAACTGCACAACATGCTCTGTGCTTCTCAGCACTGAGGGTCCTGAGGAACAAAAGACCTTCCTTTTGTAACTAGAAATCACATGTGGTGTCATGTATAAAAAATGTTGACCTGATTAAAACAACTTTGGGAAACTCCAATGCAAAGAATACAAAGATTTTATTTAACATCAATATAGCGGAAACTATATGATGTACAGAAATGTAGAGGTGAGTTCCACCTTACTAACTTATTTTTAAAAACGATGAATTGACTTTGTCGTCGTCACTCACCCAGCCTTTCACACATGGCACCTAAGAGTTGCAGAATGGCCATGCCCCTGGCAACTTGTGCCTGTATGGCTGCTTCTCTCTCCTCTATTTCCAACAGGGCACCCCCACCATCAGCACCTGTCCTGGTGTGTAGTGCTGTCTCATGTTTGGAGGACATGATTGCTGTGAGCTCCTGAAACAACAGTGACAAAGAGCATCTTCATATATTGGACTATTTCTACATTTAGCTAAAGGCAAAACAGAAAGAACTTTTAACTTTATTTCAGACTTACATTCTTCACATTTAACAAGGTATTCTAACCCCTTGATTACTTGCTAGTTACTTTGGAACCTTACTTAAAAAAAAGTTAAATCTAATCTGATTGAACCAGTAAGTTTTCCCATGATGTTTAGAAAAGTGGTTTCACCAGCTGCTTTCAAGTAACTGGGTCAATGAGACGAGTAAAGAAAAGTGTGACTAGAGTAAACCCTTTCCTGGGTGGAAATATTTCTGACAAAAGACTCTTTGCAACAGCTCTGTTGAAATTACCCATTCATTATACAGTAGAAGCCAGTTAATTGCACAACGGATTACCGCACACTTGTTAATTGTACGGAATCCAAAAATCCCAAACCGATGCGGTCCAGGTAGATAACTTCACATAATTGCACCAAGCAGATAATTGCACGAAATCTGTGTATGTGCAATGAAGCAGGTTCTACTGAATTGCTATTTACAAAATCACAGAACACATGTTGACTCTGACCTTGAGAACACTGACAAAGAAGTTTCCTGGTATCTCCTGAGTCTGTAACTTCTGCAGGAGGTCACACATGCAGGATGCAGCGATGTTATCTTCTGTCTCAGGGTCCGTCAGTGAGGGAAGCTCAACAGTACTAATATGAGAAACAAAACTTTTATCATAACACAAAACAAAGTAAAACTTTTAGAAGAGTATATAATTCAAAAATAAATTTAAAAATCTGTGACCTTAACTTATTCTAATTCTTTTGGGATTTTTTCCTCAATTATTTTTGGCTGATAAAGAAGAAAGTTCAGGAAAATGCTGTACAAATGAATGTCTAAGCAAACCTTGTTGGCTTCAAAACAACAGCACCTCCTGCTGGACCTGGAGCAAACTGCAGGCTGCTACTCATGGCAGGGAGATCACAGGTTTCTCCAGGAATGGAGATGTGCCACAGATGTTTACATCCAATCTCTGTGTCCACTCCCGTCAGGAAGCTAAGAAGTATATCTTCAACTCTCGATCTAGAAGAACAACAAGTGAACTTGGTATAAACTTTTGAATTGTATGCAAGTGTGAGAATGACGACTAGGTACAATGTAGACTGGACAATAGTTTTCTGAGAAATATTTCTGAGCAAAGCACATTTGACCTGGTCACAAATATAAAATAAATGTCACGCAATATTGGGTACAGCATATATCAGTTCAATGATTAAGTAGAAGATGTATTGTTATAGTCATATTATTACCTGAGATGGGACACCCCTCTCTTGGTGAAACACAGCAACTGGAACAGTGGGTGGATGACAGGACATAAGCTCACCGCCAGACGTGACGCAGGCTCACTCCCCATCACAAACACCTTGTGAACATTCACTATGCACCTGGTCAGGGACAACTCCTCAACTATCACTGGATCTTCTGTGTGCTGGTCTGAAATCATAGGCTGCATCATTAGGACTGTTCTTTTTGGACACTCAATCATAATAACTATATAGCAATTTGTGTTGGTTAAAAAAGGCAAGTAGAAAAAGCTTAACTGTGTGATTATAACCCTCTTTTACTTTTGAATTGCATAGATGGTGCTTCTTCACCACACAGTCCATTGATAGTTAATGTAAAAGTCAACAAGAGTAAGATATGTACAGAAAAGTAAGACAATGCTTGCAGTCCTCCTTGAAAAGTGACTGACCTGAAACCCTTATGGTGACAAGGAGCGGCTGTAGCAAGGGGTCCAGTAGGTACTGCTCAGCTAGAAAAGGGTGCTGGGATACAATGGTTGCCATGGTAACAGAGGCAACCCTGAGGAAGGCAGGTGCCATCAGCTTATCCTTTGTGTTTAGTAGATCCAGGATCTGCAGGATTAATGTACATGATACAGCATTTATGGCAGAACTAACAAAATTGATATGCTAACAATCTATTTCATCAGTAACATTACAATCTGGAAGAATCGTTAAAAGTGCAAGATGCAGGTTATACCTGTGGACAGATGAACCTGAAGTAGTCCTCCTTAGATGTGCAGTGTTGTGGGCAGGTGGCGATAAGCCTGGAAACTGCTTCACACTTCTTCCACTCTACTGACTCTTGGGACATCCCTGTGGTCGGCAAGCCACCTACAGATACATGTACATGTACATATACATGATATGTGATTACCTGCTTGTGTTGTGTACCTTAGTTTGCACATGTGGTACATAGTTCTGCCCATTAATAAATGTACTAGATTAATGGCTGTCTATAAACAATTTCATTTCATTTAATTTTAATTACTTAACCAGGGTGATATAAATGTAATACAATATAAGCATACTACATTCTATATCATTTGAATGTGATAGAAACATTTTCTTTATGTTCTTCTATATGTTTCTTTTGCTAGTAAATGTCTAGGTAAAGATTTTCACTAACCTACAAGAAATCCCTTCAATACAGCCTCCACCCCACCAGGTCTCATGAGTCTCTCTGAAAGCAACTGACCACAGGCCTTCTTCAGCCAGGTGAGTGACATCTGTCCTTTCACTCCTCTCAGACCACCTGATCTACTTTGAAGAACTAAAAGTTCCCTCACCACAAGAGGCTGATATACTTTCTCTAATAATCTATGTAGCTGTGATCTACATTGCTCATACATGTCAAGATTTGTTTCTGTTGATGAAGCCATATCTTCTTGTCCCTCATGTTCCTTAGTCAAGTCTCTATCAGTTGCACATTTCCCTTCTCTATTACAATTTGTGGCTTCATCTGAGTTTTGGTGATCATTTTCGGTGCTTGATACAGAAGTGCCTCTTGTATAGTCGATGTGTTCTGTTGCAACACATGGCTTTGGTCTAGGGCCATAGCAAATTTGGACGAGGGCTGACAACATATCTCCCAGATACTTTGACAAAATCTGACTTCCAAGAGATGGTTGCTGCACACAATCCAATAAAATATCAATCACCTTATAAAGCTTGGTTGTTTTCTGCAATAATGAATCCTTGTCTTCTTGTGAAGTCTGCAGCACCTTTCCAAAACCAGATCTCCTTTCCAAGGGTATGCCTACACCTGGTAGCAGATTGGGACATATCCCAAGGCACACCACAAACTGCAGAGCTGTGGAGAGTGTTTTCTGCTGAGCAATACTTAGAGTGTCAGGAGAGAGGGGAGGAGCCACATCATCTCGTCTGACTCTTGATTGGCTCTTGCTCCCAGGCCTTGGTGCTGATTGGCTATCCTCGCTGTTTTTGCTCTGTGATTGGTTAAACTCTTTCATGGCCTCAACCATGGCAATCTTGAGGCACTTGATCAGCCTCAAACACTCAAGTGCAAATTTGAACCTGATTTCATCTGATTGAAATGATAGCTCAAGTTCTTGAACAAGTCTGAGAAGTGGTTCATATTTGCTGTCGTTCTTCAGAGCAGTGTGCAGCTGCTCGATGTTCGATGACAAGGTGGAATCAAACCTGGTAGCTTGATCCTGGGCTTGACTCAAGCCTATATGTAAGATGAAGTTGACATCAGTTGAAATCTAATGGGGTCATGATCAATGATACAATGTACATGTAAGTTACCAAATTCATTGGAACAATGACCAACTTACGAATGACATTCCATAATTTGAGGCTTTTCATTGATCAAAATAATATTAATTACAACTTGAATTCCCTGGCAACTATGTTGTAGGGCAAACGGATTGCAGCAGAAGATTCAAGAATATAGAGGTTTTGTATACAAACTGCAGTGTCACTGTAATCCAACATGGTGAAAAATCTATGACTTCATGAAAAGCCAAAATCTTCATTATCAGTCAGTCAGAGTTTTCATACAGAGCACTATAATTGCTATCTTCAGTCGTATGCAAAAAATAACATGATATGAATTATTGTAAGGTTATATATGGTGTAGCCGCAGAAGACGAATGAAGCACGAAAAACAGAAGAAAAAGAAAAAAAAAAAAAGAAAGAAAAAAA